>NC_091741.1:34997291-35074791 GCF_043380555.1 Nothobranchius furzeri | reverse complement strand
GGCATCATCGTTTAAATCTGCTCCAGCAGTTAAATAAACTGTTAAAGATAACGTTAGCTTGATATGTTAGCTTCCATTGCTACCATTGTTATCAGCTAATGGTGCGTTCGCTTTCTCCTCGGAAATTCTAACTTCCCAGTAGGAAAAATCAAATGAAAAAGGACGGCAAAAGGAATGAAGATACACAGTAAATTTAGTTCACAGTAAAGATGTTTGCTTCAGTTTAATTATCAGCTTATAAAACTACAAGGACGATGTTAAAATACAAACAGTTGTATGTTATTTATCGTGATATTTATCAAATATGGTTATATATTGAGAAAAATACATATTTTATTATAAAAGAGAATTAAAATAATAAACACTCAAAAGTGTCTAAAATTGGTACCGTTAAGTACCGGTATCGATTCCTAGGTACCGGGAATTAGTACCGGATCGATTCAAATGTCAAAGGTACCCATCCCTACTGCTAACCCTAAATACTTCTGTGGGGGTATGGAGACAAGCTACGCCGTTATGTGTCAACACAAGGGCTCGGCGACAGGCCTGCACAGGCTGACAGACACGTGCCAACATGTGTAACCATCTGCTGAAAGCAGCAGCATCTGCAAGCTTGTGGCTGGCCAGGACGCCCCTTCCTGTAAATTTGTCAACAGCGACGCCATTGCTCTCTCCAAAAAATGTTGACGTTTTGCAGACGAGTCCGACAATATGAACGTTAATGCATCCATGACTGAAGGAGTGCAAACTTCTTATTCGTACATGGAAAATACGTGAAATGTGGGTTTAGAGGTGGTGACTGCATGAAGACGTGAAGAATGGGGACAAGTTTGCTTGTCTTAAAAAGTCTTTGAAATACTTGATTTTAAATACAAATAGTAAACACTCTATCATGGACTGGATACCCCAGAAAAGTGCTACGCCCTCTGTTGTCCTGGTGGGGAATTCCTTTGCAATACTCCCCTGGAAAGGGAAAAGTCTGAAAGGAAAACGTCTCAGTCAAAGCGTGTGCGCGACTCCAAACCTAAGCTGACAGAAGAGTATAAATCAGGCTTAGTCCTGGCAGAGCAGAAAGAGGAGAACGTCTGTTTAGACGAAGTGGCCAAGTTCTTAAATTGCGTTCGCAAAAGACGCGTAATCTTTAGGTGAAGTCGGGCCTGAACGTTCAGCACGACAAGAATGAGCTGTGCCAGACATTCAAGAACATTTAGAAACATTTCATCCATCCATCCATTTTCTGAACCCGAAACATTTCTGTCAAGAAAATGAAGATGAAACCGTCTTCAGTAACGGGGTGAGAAGCTGGGGGAGGACATTGCGTTAGATCAGTAATGCAGTTTTAGTTCAGTTTTAACCTCCTGGGGCCAAAACTTGTACTTGGTTTGATTCAGAAGAAAAAACATATCTAGCTATTACAGATTAGTCGACTGTAATTAACAGAAACAAAGTTACAAAAATTATAATTCAATAAAAATTAGTTAAATAAAAATGTCAAATATCCTAAAAAAAAGAAAGACAACAAAAATTGTTTTTATTTAAGTCATATAAAGTGTCTATAAATAATAAAAAAAAAAGGTCTAAGTAGAAGAGAATAAAATTTTTAAGTGCAAGGAGACATTGTCCACATATGCAAACACAGGGCCCTAGGAGGTTGAAGTCAAATATTTTTTTCTATTAACTCATTCACTGCCAATGACGACTAAAGTCGTCATTTGCATGCTTTTACTGTGTGGGCGTCGGACGAGCCCCCGCACCGTGAGAACAAACATCTCCGCTCTAAAGCCGATCTTCATCCGTGTACGTCACACGTCACGTGATCAGGAAGCAGAACATCCATGTGTTAGGAGATCGTTTTGGGCCGCTGCTGTAAAAAAAAGTGAGGCGCGAACCGGAAAAGCTTCTGCCGATCACAATTCAACAACGGATTATGAAAGAACGGATAACGCTCGAAACACGCGGACTCTTCCTGATGTAAGAGGTGAGTCTCCACTTTGTTTTGGTTGTTTTGGCGTCGACATCATTCTAGCGCGCAACGTTCTGTCACTCTTTAAAAAACCGTAAAAACGCTGAAAAACGCTGGCAGGGAATGAGTTAAAGGGGCCTTATCATGATAAATCCACTTTTTGGAGCTTTTTACCTTGTGATATAGTTATTTCCTCATGAAAAATACCCCCAAACATATTTTGGCTGCATTCATGCATTTTTCTGTCTCAGCTGCAAATTTTCAGATTTTTTTTTAGAAAAGCCTGCACAAGCCTCCACGGAAACTAAGCCCCAAATTCCACTACCTCCGCTCCGACACGAACGCCGGAGCAAAATCGGTCCCGTTCTAGTCAATCAGAGCAATTCCACGACTGTGGCCGTGCTCCGGCAGTGCGGCACCGTGCGCCGCCCTCTGTTCCAGCGTCCGGCAAAAATAGAATCGACCCTATTTTTGCCGGACGCCGGAGCACCTCCGCAGTAAATGGACAGGAATCACAACGGCCCAACAGGAAAGGGAGCAAGCAAAACTTCCGTTTTTCACAATAAATCGATAAACAAAAGGTGTTTTTTGTTTCATATGCACAGGTTTAACAACTTTTAACAACTATCAATGGCGGCTGAACTTTAAATGCACAAAAGTAAGCCATAAATACAGTTTCCACTATCAAAGTAGTCGCCCTTTGTTGATCCAAACACTGCTGATCTCTCTACACAAATGATGGCAGATTAAACAGTTCATGCCGATGCTTCTCCCACACAACGGGTGTTTGGATCTAACTTCCGCGTTTATTGCTCGGACCGTATCGCAAGATCTCGAAAATCCCGCGCATGCTTGTTTGCCCCCCTCAGGTCTCCGCACCGGAGCGGAGCCGTTGTAGATCGGGTACCAGTAAAAATTGAGTTCGGAAGCGAGCGGCTGCGGAAGGCGGAGCGGAGGTAGTGGGATTTTGGGGTAAGTGTGTCATCAGCCATTGCTCCGCCCCCTGAAGCTAGTCTCGTCTCTGGAACCCACCGCCCCTTGAAGTAGACCACTGACGCCCACTTTCTCCTAGTTGTGGGCGTAGAGCGGTTGATTTCATGCTGTGATTGAGAATGCGACCTACCAGAGTGGATATTCTGACTAATTACACAGCTGTTACAACCATGCGTCCCGTCTACAATGATGCATGCAATGGTAGCAAAGGATATGGGAGCTCCAGTTACGAGAACTGTCAGGAGAGGGTTTTTTACTGTCGGTTCATGGAGTCGAATTGTGGAATGGTCTGGGGCTGGAACTGAAGCAATGTTAAAACATTAATCGTTTCACATCCCTTTATAAAAATATTTTTGGTCACTGTAGTGACTATCAAGTCCCACTTTTAGTCACCCTCGGGTGCGGGTGGAGGCAATGACTCGCTTCAACAATATTGTCCAGGCAGAAAGCGGGTTTGGGTTTATTGTCCCATTTATTGAATATGTTGACGATCACAAGCTGGGTCCAGAATGGCTATTTCTTGTCCAGGTTTATGTAAATGATGAAAGTTATAACGGCAAATTAGATGTGGCATATGAAACCAAACGAAGCGGTAAAAACCGTGTGACCTCCCGTCACCCAGAAAACGCCAATGCACTGCCACCTCAACACCTTTATCGGCTCCGCAGTGCCACCAGTGGTCAAAGGAAATACAAACCATAGTGCAATAAACTGAAATGTACATAAAACATTATCAAAATAAACTTAGACCATAATATAATCTAAACCAAAACAGTATTGGCTCCTACAGTCACAATACAAAGATGATGAGGTTTCCTAATTTCATATGTTGTCTGAGTAACCATTTAGCAAATTGCTAGGTTGTGCATGCATAAGAATTTGCATGCATGTGTGATAATGGTGATTATCGTGTTTCTTCAGGTTAGTCATGAATTTTTTTATTTTCCTTTGAGTTGAAATAAGAAGGCAGCCCCTTTATTATTTATTCTGTGTGAATGTCTTAATCTGACAGATTGGGGTGAGGTTTAATAAGTTTTTCTTCTCACTCCAATTTGAGCATTTTTGTTAAAGAGCAAGTCACCCCCCACCAGATTCTTTTTCTCCACTCCCACTTCCTGTGTGAAAAATGCAACACATGCTGTTGCCTAGCAGACTGAGAGGGCAGAGCCGTTAACAAATACACACACAGGCTCACAACGACATTGTGACATCATATGGTACCAGCCAACGTTCTAGGGTACCTCTTAGCCAATGGCGATGGCAGATTTAAATTCAAGTACAGTGCTGAGTTTTTACCTGACAACGAAACAACACTGACAGTTTTAGGCAGAACATGAACATTTTAACTAAAATGCACTAAAGTGCAAAACTGTTGACTACACGTGTCTGCAGCACGATTAGACACACATTTATATAGTTTATCAGAAAAAAAAGGTTGATTTGGGGGTGACTTGCTCTTTAAATTTAGACCCAATTGTGCTGATATCTTATTTTTGTAATTTCTGTTGTTAATTGTTTATTTTACGGCACATTACTGGCTCAAAATAAAAATGGAATGAATGAATGAACGAATGAATGAATGAATGTGTGTGTGTGTTAGGCAATCATTGATTTGTAACAAACGTGGTAGTCCAGTGGTTGGAGTAAGTGACTGGTGGTGTTGCACTGAGACAAACCGTCTTATTTCTTGGTATAAATTCAGGATGGCAAATAACTCATAGTTAAGATAAATGACATCTCAGTGGTGCCAACGGTAATATTTTATCATCTCTTGTGCCTACCTTTGCTCTCAAAGGGTTAGAAGAGCACGATCTGTTCATAAAGTTGGGATCCAAGACAGAGAAGAACTAGTCAGAAAAGATGCAGAAGTAAATTTTCGAGGCTTCTAAACATTTGTATTCCTGCTTTACTTCAGTAGCAGTCAGTTTGTTAGTCTGCTTTTAGGTTCTGCCTGTTTAACAATCACATGACTACAGATTTTCAGTCTAAATTTAATTACTTAGAGCTGTAATCCTTGCATTATCTGTCCTGAATCGGATTTAATTACCAGGAATGCTGCAGAATTCCTACTGCTGTGGAATTTAAAAACCTGAGACTCTACAATTATTCATAATATTGTTTTTTTATTTGACACTATAATGAGATTATACCGTGGATCAGACACATTTAGGTACTATCTAACAGGGTGTATTGAAATAAAAGTGTAACATATCAAATGGTTATAAATATCAGGTATATTTTAGACGCACAAAGGTCACAGCTTGTTCAAATCAGGAAAGAAAACGAGTAAAGTTGTTCTTTTTCATCCAAGAGTTGTCATAAATAAGATGAAATCCTCCTGATGTCCTGTCTCAGGGATGTTGCAGGACTGGTGGGTCTGGCTGCGGTTCTGCTGGGACTCTGCTCCTCACCTGAAAGCCTGTGGTCCATAGCCGCCGCCCCGTGGGGTCTGGTTCTGCTGGGCTGGGTGGGACTGAGAGGTGTCATGCTGTGGAAACGAGGACGCATGCAGACAAACGTCCACACCAGTGCCACGCGTCTCCAGAGTCTGCTCCACAACAGCAAGACTCTGACTGGACTGGCTCGAAAAGCTCTGCGTCTGGTGCAGGAGACGGAAGTGATCTCCAGAGGGTTCACCCTGTAAGTCTGCTTGTTTCTCTCATGCATCGTGTAGAAGCAGGAGGAATTATAACTAAATAGTTTTTACATTTCCTTTATTGGCAATGGGACTCTTAAAGGGGACATGTTATAGCTTGTTTTAAATTAGCTATAATAAGGCAGTGGTTGGCGGGCTTTACAACTAAAAGAGTCATTTTCTTAGTCTCAGCTGATGCAGGACCTTTAGAAAAAGACTACAAAGTCTGAGGAACATCTAGCTTTGCTAATTTGCTTATTGTGATGTCACATAGAAGTTACTAATAACCTAAATCTGATAGAAAAGAGATGGGTGGTGTAAAGGATGGGTCGTTTACATCTTACTTATGAACCATAAAATGTGAGATTCCATAGAAATATGAAACATCAGTCTGATGGATCTTTGACTGTTTTAACCAGAAGATCAGAACTTTTTATTGTAGGGATTAAGCGACACTTCGTATTAACTCCAAGTAAAGAGAGAGAGTCAGGTTTATAATAGTTAAGAAATTTATTTCTACACAATTTAAACAACACTAACTTTAACACTCTGTGTACTGATGGACTAAGGTGGAGTGAGACGTGATGAATGATGATGGTGTGTGTGTGGAATGTTATTATCAGAACCAGCGGATCTGGAGAAGCGGTTAGTTCTGAGTGGGAGTGAATGTTTCGCTCTAAACTTTAGTAGGAGGTTTATAACACACATGGAACACCATCTGTCGGTCTACGTACCCCAGGGGAAGCCTCCGTTAGATCCAGAATGTCGAGGTCCTCTTGGACCCTCCTTGGTACCGAAGCCGGTAGAAAAGCAGCGGTGCCGACCAAACTAGTCTTGGAATGCTTCCAGGTCACGACAGGTTATCACTGGCGTCTCCGAGACCCTGAAGGGGTCGTGAGGTTGAGCTTTTATTCTGAAGGAACCGTTGTGGTCAGGTGTAACTTGCAAGAGATTTTATCCGGCTTGTCGAGGTTCTTTTGGCTGAAGAGGAAGTCCGGATGGCCGGTCCGAGACTTCTCTAGAACGCTTGAACTAAAGAAAAGGTGGCGTGGAATAGTTTTTATAATTGTCATATTTTGGTTTACTGGCGAATCAGAATTCGACATGTAAAAGAGGGTTCATACAAACACCACAGATAGCCCCGCCCAGCCAGAAACGAAGGTTCTGATTGAATCAGACAAAAGGAAATGTGTCATGTGACTTTAGCATTATGTGTCATCAGTGTCTAGTGCAAATGTCCAGGATTATAATAACTTGTAAAATACTACTGATCACAGGATTATAATATCAAGTAATAACATTGTCATTTCACAGATTGATTGAACATTGGGCTCACATTATTATTGGTAATAACAAGTTGTTGATTATGTGTTTATCAAAATAGTTCTTCGTCTTCGTCTTGAGCTGTAACAGAGGTGAAGCAGTTCAGATGAGCAGAGTGCATGAAAGACCTTGGCCACTATCTCATGTAGATTAGGCTGCCTTTATGTCTCTGCTCGAGCAGACGCAGCAGATCATGACCTTTAGGTCATAAACAGGACATTCATGATGCCTTAGTGGTTTTTATTCACGTTTGGAGTGTCTGTAGCAGAGAGCCGCATGGCAGCACAAACAATACAAGAAGTAAAATTTGCATAGTCCGCTTTAATGTGTGGTTGAGTCCATATTTTAGGCAGCTGCAGCCTTTGAGTGATGTTTATGGTTCTGTTCATGAGTGACAGCGTCTACTTCGACCGTTGCACATATATAAGTTATACAACCGAACCGAACCTGGCTCTGCTATAATGTTCTGTAAAGCTAAGCTAGTTCAGGCTGCTTTATGTACGTTTTGTCGTCACACCTGTCTTGTTTCGTCTCAGTGTTTCTGTCATTGTGATCAGTGTTTTGTGTTTGCCCCCCCGCTCTTCGGGACGTCTCCACAGTTGTATCACATTTCACTTGTCAAGTTTGCTCGACAGGGTGAGTGCGGCCAGCTCCTTTAGCAGGGCGGGTCCAGGGACGGTGCCACGCAGCCAGCAGCTGATGGGACTGCGGAAGGTCCTGTACCGGGCGCTCCGCTCGGCCTTCAGAGCCTCGCGTAGGGCCACCTGTCACATGCTCAAGGCATATCCTTTACCGGGGAAAAAAAATAAAGCTACTCAAATGACCGTTTGTTCATGGTCATGTGACCTCTTTTGAGTTACGAGTGACTCCCTGACGATTAAAGCTGCATTAGTTGGTAGTTTCTGCACATAAACGTGGTAACTTATACTTGACATCATGACTAAAAGTAAATGTGCATGAGTTGGAATAGGGTAGTTTAACTAACCTACTGCAACTCGTAGCTGAGAAAACATCGTTTTAGTCTCACAGCTGTTATTAAAGGTGCAGTATGTAAGAATATAGTGAGAATTTTACAGAAGAGTCTTAATGTTTCAGTCATTTTCGAAGGAAGGTTGTACTGAAATATATTTCACATCCGGCTCCAAATGAAGGAGAGTCGTAACTACTGTTTACCATCAGCGAGTGTGGGGGTCGCCGTGTCTCCTGCGAGCCAATGCTGCAGCACTGATAGTTGTTTAAAGTGGCTGCAGTTGCCAAATTTGACCACGTGATGTCATTTTTACTTCATTTTCACATAGTGCACCTTTAAGCTAAAACACGAGGCTTGTTGTGATGTCAAGGCTGAAAATCCAAGATGAAAGTCCGAGCTGATGATTTAAAATAATTTAAAAGGACAAACGAGCAGAGGTGTGGACTCGAGTCACATGACTTGGACTCGAGTCAGACTCAAGTCATTATTTTAATGACTTCTGACTTGACTTGATAAAATCTATAATGACTTACAGCTTGACTCGGACTTGAACGCCAATGACTTGTGATTTGAAACGACTTGCATCTGTTGACTTGATGATGACTTGAGCATGTTTGATATTTTAGAGCAAAAGTGGTGCAACATGGACAAAAATCATAAATGATTCTTGGTTCTGGGTTTGATTTGCTGCTAAATGCAGCAGCTCTTTGTTTATAATCTGTTTCAGTTGCACTTCCTGCTGTTTGAGCAGATAAATGAAGCTTCTGTAACGTCCAGAAAGGGTCAAGTTTCATCTATATTTTGACCTACATGGTGACCCTTTAATCCACAGGAATAAATCAACTTCTGTGTGTTTTCTAATCTTCTGAACCAAGAAAGTTTCTACAGTGCTTGTTGACATTCCAGGACACGAGATTGTAAACAAAGAGTTCTTCCCCAAGGTCTTCGGACAAAAGCTTTTCCCTCATCTCAGACTGCTGGATTTCTCACAGAATAAAAGTGAACTGTTAAAATAATGAAGAATGAACAATATGGTTAAATGAAATATTTGAATCACCTGTGCTAAATCTAGTAAGCTGAAATGAATATCATTCTTGCAAATGATCCATTTATCTCATTATCAGTGTACTTGACGTGACAAGTTAATCAACCATACTCTCATACACATACAACACAAGGTTAAAGGGACATTATGGAAGTGTGACAGCCAAAACATGTATAGAAATAATAAATGTCTTCTTCATACATTCTCCTGCAATGCCCTGGTCCTGTAGAATGAGCCCTGGCATTTTTACTGTGATTGCCTGTTTTCTGTAAAATCACAGAAAAAGAGAGATGCTCGGGTCGAGCAGGCTGCTTCATGCGCGTTCACGCTCAGGCATCGCCCGTAGCATTTGCTATCCGTAGCTTTAGCAGCAGAGAGAGAGGCAGTGCCACTTTGTCGCTGTTCCTAATGCCTAGTGACAAAGCTAGCTACATTTCTGAGGACCCTTAGCTACTTTCTGTAGAACTTTCTTCTAGATATTTCCTGCTAATTAGCAACAAAAAAGCCATTTTCGCTCCGAACCGTTCTTTGTTTCAGCTGTCATCAAGGATATAAATGTTACAGATACGAAGGACGTCACTGGTGCTTTAGCTCACCTAGTAAGACGTCTGACTCTCATGTAGAAGACCTGGGTTTGATTCTGGATGTGAACATAGTTTATTTAGAGTTTCTTTTTTACATTAATGGTATATTTTTTACAGTAAGATGCCCAAATTTTTATTTGAGACTCGCCGAACGGCATTGAATTCACAGATAAAAAAGATGTGGGTTCAACTTTCATTTTGGAACAATTTTTCAAGCAAGGGAAGGGAATGATCTGAGCATGCAGGAGGACTGACCCATCATAAACCTTTGTTGGCTGTGCTGAAGAGAAAGCTACAGAACCACATTATTTAATTAATTAGCTGCACGTTCTCCTGTCTGTCCTCCGGGCCACACACACACACACACACACACACACACGAGACTGTCTCAGCTGTTATTTTCGTTAAGGAGTGTGCACGTACAGCATGCGCGCCTCGTGCACGAGCCTACTATTGAAGCTGCCGTTACGTTTTTGGCCTGAGGGTGCAATCACGAGCATAAAAATTAAAAACTCCGTAAAGTCCCTTTAAAGTTAACGTCACTGCACATAAAGATTCGTTATCCACAGAACTAGAACATTCTTGTGTCTGATGAAGGTGTGGTTCTGAGGGATGTTTGGTAACGCCGACGGACACGTCAGATTCTGATTCGCCAGAATCATAACATGGTGGTAATAAAACTTTACTTCCCGATTAACTCAGTTTCCAGCTGACGCCTCGATTTGGCCAAGTCGGGGAAAAAAAGCCTTTTTGAAACAACCTGCTTTGAACTTAAGTCAAAACCTTGCCACAACGTCCAGAGCCACTGCAACTCTCAGACATCCGTCTTAGACGCAACGAGCCTTCCTGCCTGTTGTGACCCGGAGACATCTCTACACTGGAACTGCTCGTACTGCGGTTATTCTGCGAATCTCGGTGCCTCGAGGTCTACCACGACTTCCTGACATTCCAGATCTGCTGGGGGTCTCCGATCAGGGTTCGTAGACGCATCAGATTGCGTCTGATGCTGTTTTATGAATAATCAACTCTCTAGCTTATAGCAGCCCACAAAATTCTTTGCACCCAGAATTCACAATCTCTTTCAGAAACAAAGGTTCTGAAATACGTCTTCTTTACACCATCATCACACATCATCATTCATAGCTTGTCGTGTTTTATATTTAGTCTAGAAAATAAAGTTTATTTTAATTGTATACTTGTCTGAATTAATACGAAGTGTGTTTATGATCCTTGAATAAGCGAAGAATCCTAAACTCTTCTGGTTAAACGTTCAAAGATCAATCAGCTTGATATTCTGTATTTATATAGAATCATCACATCTTATTGGTCAGAATTTAACCCCCAACCTCGTCACAAAACTACACAACACTTTATTTCTGGAATTAATTTATTATCATTGTCATTAAATTGAAGTTTGACAGATGACTTGATTATGACTTGAAAATTCAAAGTTAAGGACTTGGACTTGATTGTCTTTGACTTGGACTTGACTGGAAAGACTTGTGACTTACTTCTGACTTGCAAAGCAGTGACTTGGTCACACCTCCGCAAACAAGTATTAAATATGAAATGGCAGACTTCTAATTTTGCGAAACGGACTACTTGTGTGTTTTGAGTCTTTAACTCCTTCCAACGTTCCCTCTGAACTCGGAGGTGGATAATGTGACCAACTACGTGTGCGCAGTGCCTCTGAAGGAGCTGGGACTCGGCCTGGGGATTGAGCACCTGGGTGATGAACAGGCGCAGGAGCTGACCGACGACTACAGTCTGCCGGCTCTCAAGGTTCAGCTCCAAGGGTTTAAACTAGATCTGTGGGAAGAGAAACGTCAGTACGAGTCACGGAGGGGAATATTGTGGGGAAAACCTGAAAACTCTAATGTGGTCGTTGTAGTTTCGGGAGGGAATGTGTGATGTTTTACCTTCAAGTCCTTTCATGGAAGTAAGAATTTTATGAAGCTGCTTTATTAAATTTTTCCTACAGATGCTTTTCCAGCTGTGGTTGGGTCAAAGTTCTGAGTGTTTCCGTCGGCTGGCTCTTCTCCTCTCGCCGCACCGGATCGTCGAGTCGGCTGAAGTCGGACCCATAGGAGAAGCTTCCACCCCTCCCCTGCACCACTCCATCGCTGCCGTCACGGAGCCCCTTCATCATGCCGTCGCCGGCTGTCTCGCCGAGGTGCAGCGAAGCTACGACTTCCACCGTCACTTTGAGACTCAGCCGAAGGTGACGAGCTCAGAGAGATCCGGGCGAGAGAGGGACAAATGCCGAGAGCTCAACGCCCTGCACACATCCATCCGAAGCCTGCAGCTGCACCTCAAGGCCCTGCTCAGCGAGTGAGATGCACGCACACTTCTAAAGGAGATCGAGTGTTTATATCAGCGTGTGTGTGTGTGTGTGTGTGTGTGTGTGTGTGTGTGTGTGTGTTGGGGAGGGCAGGGGTATGACATATAATAATGCAGCTATACTACAACAGTTGGCATACAACAGAAAATGTTAATGAACCTCTCGTTGTTCCTCTGCCTCATGTAGGATGATCATCCTGGAGGATGATCTGGAGAAGCTTATGGTGCCCAGGGAGCTGACGGAGCTCACACTGGAGGGCTATCGGGACCTGAATGAGCGGCTGCAGCAGCTCCACCCACACATGCAGGCCAGCACCGGCTGCTGGGAGGACACCATCAACCAGGTGGAGCGAATGCTAAGGCGGGCCAACGCCTGTCAAGGTGAACATGTTTGCTAGTATGCTGTTAAGGAAATATCTAAAGGAACTTCAGGTGCATGCGGTGTTTATGTGATGACTCAAGAATGTTGCCAGTAGTGGGTGAAGTGGCCCCACTTCAGTAGAGAAGAAGCAGACGAAGCTGTCAACGGAGCGACCGCGCTCCGAGCTGCTGAGCTCACAGTTCCTCATCTCTGCAGCCAAAAGCGCCGGCCTGCAGCAGCAGCAGCGAGGTTCTCCGGTTCCCCAACTTCCTCTTCTCCCTCCTCCGTCATATCCCCTGATCCTGGACAGAGACCCAGTGCCAGAGGAGATGGTAAGATCAGACACCACCTTTATGTTTTTGCCTCTAATCTGGTGCAGCCCTGTTGTAAACGTCTCCCTGCTCGGTCCAAACCAGGAGCTGGAGGCCTTTGTGTCTGACTCCGACTCCGATGAGGAAGGCAGAGAGTCCTGGTTCGACATGCTGTCCCCGGAGGAGCGGGAACGTCAGCGGAGGGAGAGGGAGGAGTCTCGCCGCGTCCTGTCGGAGCTGAAAGCCGTTCTGGGTTTCCGTGCCTCTGAGGGGGAGAGGATGAAGAGGAAGCAGCTGCTGTTCAACGACCAAGGTCTGAACCGGAGTTATTCTTGGAATGAGACAAATTTAAGCGGTTTCTTCTTATCCACGGGGAAAGTGTCACTACAATCAGGCTCGCTGAAAAAACATTTTTACTTATTATGTTTTAAGTGATCAGTCATTCTGAGTTTAACGTGCAGGCTGACCGTAAAAATAGCCTTCTGGCCCTTTTTCCTGCATTAGCCTCTGTAAGAAAATCCTGATAGAGCAACGTCACACCGTCAGTCAACATCCATGGACTCCCTCATCTTGACTCACGACGGGGAAAGCTGTTGTTGGTTTAGCGTCCAGGAAACCGCAGAGGACGTCTCAACTAGTGGAAGCTAACTGTTAGCATTAGCAACTCCGCCACATGGCAGAACTCCTCCAGGCTTGAGTTATTTATGGAGATAAAACACCAACGTTGCAGAGCAACCAGAGTCAGTGGTAGAGTCACGTTGCTGTTGGCCAATAAAAGGCAAGATGTCCAAATATCAGAAAATAAGACTGAATCCCGCCTTCTGAAGCTACTTTCTCCTCCAGCTGACTTCTACGTCCTCAAACAGGCGCACCAGAGTCCGACTGACTCCTTCTTTCCACCGGAGCCGTCAGCAGCGCGAGTCGGCCGCGTCTCAGGAGCAGCATGTCGCGGCCTTTACGCGCCGGTTCTACTTTCTACGCGCGACGCCTCTGAAACGGGTCAAGTTCGACATTTTTGGGGAAGGAAAGACAGGAAATCGGACGCGGAAATGGAGAGAAGCTCCCGAGATTTTCAGAATAAAGAACGTACTGCCTTCCGGTTGCTTTACTTTTAAAAAAAGGTTACTAACTGTGCGTCCCAGTGAGAAGTTATCACCTAGCTAGCGGTCTCCTTTGTTTTTCAGGTCCGTATTGGCGATTATAAAACGGACAGAACATAAAACACAAACCATGTTGTAGTTTTCTCCTGCTTGTTGTTGTGTTTACTGACGAAGTCACTCGTGTGACTTCGTGCTCGGTCGGTGACAGCTGCTCCCCTGCTGCTTGGCGTCTCGTGGGAAGGGCCAAGCAGCAGCTTACGCGAGCAAGACGTGCTGCTGCAGTAACGTGCTGCTGACGGCTCCGGTGGAAACCCGGGGTTACAAGGTGTTCGTTCCTACCAGAGACCACAGCAAATGTACCAATAATGGGAGTGAAGCTGACCTTCTCAGGTTAACCTACGCGTGTCTAATTTTTAAGTGTTTTCTGTTGACTTGAACTGAATGAGGGAAGAGAGGCAACTTGAAATTCTGAATTAGGAATGATTAAATAGCTTCTAACATCTGTTAGTGTAATGCAGGGGTCGGCAACCCGCGGCTCTTCCATCCATCTGATGCTTGTAAAATTATGAATGAATTTATTTCAAATATTTTTTATTCTACTGCTTTCTAAATGTAGAGATTGTCATCTTTTAAAATCTAAACAAAAATGATAAAGACCTGAAGTGACAGGCCACCTGCTTGTGCGTCATCAGACGTCTCTAACGGAGCTTTCTGAGCTGAAGAGGATGTGAGCTTCTGGACTTTTGCATCAGACGGCTCATGGACGCGTCACACATTGGAGACAGGAACAAGCGCTATTCAGCCAAAGTTTCACAATCAGGGAACATTTTCTAAGTGACAAGTCTCTCTGAGAGACAGGGTTTGGAAAACACTCGCTTCAGTGGGAGGAACCTCCCCGCATGGCTCTGGTTCTGCTGCCGCCGGTGACCGGCGCGCTCCAAGCCCCTCCCCACATCTTTAGCTCGCTGTGCACCTTATGTGCGCGCTGACAGCGAGCTGCGCTTAACACCGTGTCCAGTAAAATGCTCAGATGTTCTGGGGGAGTCTTTTCTTGATGGATTTAGCGACCTCCATGATGTGCGTGATGATTAAAATGTCAGCGCGTCTGCAGGGTTTAGGTTTCTCCGTCAAAATAAACGGTCAAACACGGGAAATATCCGGTCAAGGCGAACCCTGTCATGCCTCCGTTTTGCCTTCTTGTGAAGATTGTTGCAAAGAGAAACAAACTGGTTTAACACCAGACCCATGCGCACTGCATCATTACCTCCATCACTGTAGACGAGGGGAAAAAACTACCGTATTTCCCGGACTATAAGTCGCACTGTTTTTCATAGTCTGGCTGGTCCTGCGACTTATATACCAAATTATGTATACTGCGCGCTGCTGCGGGCCGGCTCCAGCCCAGGAATGAGCTCCCCTGTCCCGCTGGGAGGGTTTGACACACCGCCATCCTCTGCTTGAGACGTGGCGCGCTGCTACGCCGTGGTTGTTTATGCTGTTATTGTTACCGGTACTTGTCTTGCAATGTGAAACGGTTGGTCTCAGATTTTAATCCCCCCCCCCCCCCCCCCCCCAAGGCTCTTTGTCCTGTCTGCCCACAGAGCGCTTCTCTGCATTTCTTCTGAAAAACTCTATTTTTACTAACCATGGATTTGATAAACTGGTCATTCAACGCGATCGATAAGATTTTTTCAACAATGAGAACGGAGCAGGGGGCTCCCACATGCCCACAGGGGACACACCCGGTGGGATATATGCTGG
This sequence comes from Nothobranchius furzeri, assembly GCF_043380555.1. Classification (NCBI taxonomy): domain Eukaryota; kingdom Metazoa; phylum Chordata; class Actinopteri; order Cyprinodontiformes; family Nothobranchiidae; genus Nothobranchius; species Nothobranchius furzeri. Next base: position 35,059,405 of record NC_091741.1, on the reverse strand, counting down.
ATTCCTGGAGGGAGTGGAAGATCATATGCCTCTCCCAGCTGTCCATTGAGGATGTCGAAGACGTGTGGATATTTGGCCTGATGATCACTGGATTTCTGAGGGCGACCGGAACCCACTGAAAACACCGTCCGTGTGGAGACTTCTCAGACTGGGACGTTACTCGAGGTGAATCGTAAGCTGGACAATGTTCTAGCTGCGATACCGGTATTAGTGCGCAAAATGGATGTCATCTCGGAGAGAGTCACCGGACAGTATGGACAGGTTTAAAAAACCAAAATTGGCTTCACTGAAGGACTGGAATGATCAGTTTAAAGACTGACTACGTTTACATGCAGCCAATATCCGGGTTATGATCGGGTTAAGGTCGGGATTCGGGTTTCTGAGTTGATCAGAATAACCCGTTTACAAGCATAAATAGAAAGAGTTACCTCTAACTTGCATAACCCGATGTAAATGCGGACGTTGGGGTAGCGTCAGGATGTATGGACTACGTCAAGACGCAATATGCGTCATTTCCGGTTCTTCTTGTTCCGGTATCCGTGAAAACAACAACATGTTTCCCAGTTCGGAAGAGATAGCGACCGCGTTTGTTTGTGCTTTAGTTTCCTCGTCACTCCAAAAGTGTGGTGCTGTGTCGCGACTCGCCATGTTGCTCCCAGCTTGTTGTTTACTTCCGGAGTTCTGGCGCATACAAGACGTCTCGCTACTCAAAAGACCAAGATTCCTTGCGAACAGAGCATGCGCAGAACACACGCTTTGATGGGGATATCCCGATATGTGTTTACACGACCAAACATTCGGGTTAGAAAAGGGTTACCCCAGGTGTAGTAACCGGGTTTTTAAAAACCCGGTTATGAGCATATCCAGGTTTTTGGCGGTGTTTACATGGACCTGCGGAACCGGGTTATTGTGAATATTCGGGTTTTAAAAGGGTTACTGGCTGCATGTAAACACACTGATTGTAACCATTAGGGCTGGGGGTAAACGATTATTTTTAAAACGATTATTCTGACGATTATTTTATCGAATAGTCGACTATTCTAATGACTATTTAGAAAATTAATCTAATGATTATTTTTCTATTGCACAATTAACAAAAACCAGAAAATCTCAAATAAATTCCTCAAAAAAATTTGATAAATTGTTACTGTAAGAGAATAAACACTACAGGCCTTCCATTTTGTATAACACTGCGTTTATTGTGTTGGTTGGTTATGTTCTGGTGACGTGTAGAACTTGGGAGTGCAGGCTGCTGCCTGAGAGGTGGTAGAAGGTGGAGTGTCTCCACGCTGCTTTGTTTTGGTCACTTATGTGCGTGAGGCGAGTGGTGTTACGGGTTAAACCAAACTCAAGGTGATATTTTACACTAAACCGAAAACCCACAACACTCTAAATGTAATAAAAGGGAGATCTACACCACAAAAAAGATGAACTCTAAACCAAAACGTAACAGCTTATCCCAACGCAAGAAGCTGTTAGCGAAGATGCTAACAGTAGCTTTACCAACGTTAAGTTCAAGTTACCAAGTTTAAATAAACCAAAAACACCCAGCAGCAAACAGACCAGCACGGAGGAGAGACTGCTACCACCAAAACAGCTCTCCTCATGTCTGAAAGAAGCTCCTTAATGAAGGGAGAAACGCTCCCGGTGATGTTCTACATCTGCGGTAGAGACGAAGCAGCGCATCTGACCCCGGAAGTTGTTGTCCGTTGCCGGGAGACGAAGGCGGGCAAAACAGGAAAATAATCTAGTAATGGACGGACATTGTTCCGGGTCTTCGGTATTTGGTGGAGATGTTAGTGAAGGCGGAGAAGAGGGCGAACTAGAGGAAAAACAGGCAGATTCCTCCTCTATTTACAAACTCCTGGGGATGCAACAAGTGGGCGCGGTGCGTCGACTTCCGGATCTGACGTCGACAAATTTTTAGAATCGAGCCGTCGACTTCGTCGAGGCTTCGCTACAGCCCTAGTAACCATAAACACATTGCTTGGTGTGTGTGTGTGTGTGTGTGTGTGTGTGTGTGCGCGTGTGTGCGCGTGTGCGTGTGTGCGTGCGTGTGTGCGTGCGTGTGTGCGCGTGTGCGTGTGGTTGCATGTAAATGCACTGACTGAAGTTAGAGAGGAAAATTATCTCAGCCTGACCCAAACAAAGTCTTGTTATCTGAATCTGACGCCCTGGTAGCCTTGAGCTGCAAGAAACTAAAACCCCCACGAAGGAATGCAGACAGATGCTGTGAACCCCCCCCCCCCCCGCCTTCGGATTGGTGGACTTACGCCTGGCGAGGTCATCAATCTGTAGGAGTCAATGTACTCTTTGCTTCTCCCAAGATCTCCCTCCCACCTGTGACTGTACAGTAGATGAGCGCCGTAGATGGCTGCTCTTCCTGGGGGAAACAGGATCCCAGCCCCCCACCCCCCCCCCCCCCTGCCTTCCTATTGGAGTCTCATGTTATGTTGTCTGAAGTCTGTTGCATATCTGTGAGGTGTTTTTTTGCAGAGCAAAGCTGCCCTCCTGGTGGAGGGTAACTGAAGTGCCCTTTTTCCCTCCACCTGAACCAATCCTCATGTAACCCTCTTATCTCTATTAAGGTAGCGCGACTCGGGTTGCGAATGACCACAGCCACCAATTCTTGTCATGTGTCTTGCCCGTGTATGTCTGATCTCTGAATTGTGTGTACTGAAACTCTAATTTCCCTCTGAGATTAATAAAGGATTGATTGATTGATTGATTGATTGATTGATTGATTGATTGATTGATTGATAGGTAAGACATATAATAACATTTCTCCCCAAAATGCGACTTATATATTATTTTTCTTCTTCATTATACATTTTATGGCTGGTGCGACTTATACTCCAGAAAATCCGGTAGTTGATCGGAACCTTTTCTTACCTTTTACACGTTGTTTAATGTAAACTTTCGTTCTGTACAAAGTTTAATATCAACAATCCAACAGACAGAGCCTGGATTATTATTCTGAACAGTTTGAACATGTTTTAAAAGGAGACATGTGTGTGTTGTGTCAAAAAGCATCACCTGCTCAAGCCCTTTAGGCCCCGCCCACAACGCCTGCGGCTCCCAGTGTTTTCTTTACTGTGGGAAACGGGTAATAACGGCTCTTTGATTGGGAAAGGTTGCCGACCCCTGGTCTAATGTGAAATAAAAAGCTTCTGATTGATTTTATTTTTGTTAAATAAATAACGAGCATTTTCAGAAGTGTAAAGCAACCGTTTCGGCTTCTCTTCCAGCTGCTGTTTTGCCCTCAGTCCTCCCTCAGAGTCAGGATCCTGCTGAAAACCCATCAGGCTTTCCAGTTCCTGTGAGCGCTGCCGAAACTGGTACCGAGGAAGGAAACTACCTATCAGAGCGCTCCGCAGGAAACCGGGGGGAGGAAGAGGAAGGAAAAGATGACAAGGTGAGGTCTGACCCCTCTGCCGACTCTGTGACAGAGTTCAGCTGCGGCTCGGAGGAAAGGGAGTTGGGAGGAACGGCAGTTTGCAGCAGCAGAGGAGGAGGGGCATCGGAGCTGCACCAGTACGACGGCATGACCGAGGAGGAAGAGGAGGTTCAGAACGGTCTGGACTGCTTCCTGAAGCCTAAAGTTCCCGCCGTCTCTGTGATGGACAGGCTGACGGAGATACACGGCCCAGAGATGCTCAGCTTCAGCTCCGCCCTCGCTGCGCAGGTGGTCGCACGCTCACAGATGCTCATCAGCATGGAGGAGCAGATGTTTGGAGACGATGATGAGGAGGAGGAGGGGGAAGAAGAGGAGAGCAACGGAAGAACCTCAGAAGAGCTGGGCGATAAGCTCAGCTGCTTTGACTGAACAGAGACGTTATTTATGTTCGAGTGTCTCGTCTCGACGGGTCTGTGTTCCATCTAGCTGCTTCAGATGCAGAGGTATTTAAATCAAGCCCGTCCATCCGTCTGTCTGTTCTCGTTCTCGTCACCTACAATTCTTACTGCTGTTGAATCTCAGGAAGCAGAACCACTGACACAAATAAAACCTCACTGCGCTGAGGCCCGAGTAGCAGAATGTCCTTCGGATCTGTAAATCATCCCAGCGTTTCTGAAGTTGTGAGGGAAGCAGGATTTTTTTTTCATCCTCATGACTTTCATTGTAAAGGATTATTCGGAGAGGAAAATGCGGTTTTCTTTGTTAGTGTAAAAAAAAACCCAATCCAGCTTAAGTTCCCTAAAGAAAAGAAATCATTAACAGAGGAAAAAGCTTCACTGTGAGGCTGTTTGTGTTTGTCTGCAATGAAAAACAATTGACTAGTTTCATTTAAATAACTTTTTATGTCTTTAAATGATACAGAAAAATAAAAATGTTTAAAAATACCAAAAATTTTACAAAGTTTGAGTTATGAATTTAAAACATGTGAAAAATATGCCCTGCGTGGCTTTTTGCAGGGAGCGAGGTACAGTCGACATGTTTGTAGTTGAATAAACACAAAAAGTCCTGCAGTGAAATTAAGAAAACAATCTGAGCAGAACGCTGTTGGACAAGGAAGTCCAAAGCTGTTTTAACCGTCATGGCTCTGTTTTCACTCGACCCCTTTTTTCTGCTCTCTCTCTCTCTCTCTCTCTCTGTGGCGCGAAGCGGAACGTTTGTTCAGAATTCCAGTGGCACATTTGGAATGTTGTGTCTAAAATCTGTTCATTAGGTGAGACGGTTTCATCTGTGTTCGCACAGCGTGAAAGCTCTGGGCTTGGATCGGTAAATGTGGTTTGTGAGTTTCAACGTGTGTGCTTACGTTTCTACAGACGGTCCTGATGCTTCCCCCCCAAAGGCCACCTCCACCTCATGGTCTTTCTTGTCACCGTGTTTGCCTTGTTCTGACCCTCCCTGCATTTTTCACATGGAAATAAAAGTACCACTCTGGAAGTGTTAAAAAACACCCTTTGTCCTTGTGTCTCATAGAAGGGGCAAAGAAACAGGTTTGGTAAGTGACTTGATCCGTTTTGTTGAATTTAGCTTTTGTTTGATCCACAAAAGCTGCTGTTCCTCTTTCTGTCGCTCTTGTCTGTGGAGGTAAAACAAATAAGTTTTTCTTTTGTCACTAATCTGCATAACTTTAAAGAGCAAGTCACTCCAAATCACCATTTTTTTTTGCTGATAAACTGTATAAATGAGTGTCTGATGGTGCTGCAGACAAATGTAGTCAATAATTCGGCACTTTAGTACATCTTAGTTAAAATTTTAATTTTCTGCCTAAAACTGTCAGCGATGCACCGTCGTCAGGCAAAAACTCAGCACAGCATTTGAATTTAAATCTGCCATCGCTATTGCCTAAGAGGTACACTATGATGTTAGATGGTATATTATGATGTCACAATGTTGTGAGTATGTGTATTTGTTAGAAGCTCCGCCTTCTCGGTCTGCTAGGCAACAGCATTTGTTGCATTTTTCAAACAGGAAGTGGGAGTTGAGTAAGAATCTGGCAGGGGGTGACTTGCTCTTTAAAGATATGGTTGTCAGGGCAACCACTTGGGTGGAACTTTTTTCTTTTTCTTTTAATATTTCTTACTTTATTTTTTTCTTTTTTCTCTACATCACCTTGGAATGGACGTCACTGGCGCTTTAGCTCACCTAGTAAGACGTCGGACTCTCGTGCAGAAGACCTGGGTTTGATTCTGGATGTGAACATAGTTTATTTAGAGTTTATTTTTTACATTAATGGTATATTTTTTTACAGTAAGATGCCCAAATTTTTATTTGAGACTCGCCGAACGGCATTGAATTCACAGATAAAAAAGATGTGGGTTCAACTTTCATTTTGGAACAATTTTTCAAGCAAGGGAAGGGAATGATCTGAGCATGCAGGAGGACTGACCCATCATAAACCTTTGTCGCTGTGCTGAAGAGAAAGCTACAGAACCAAATTATTTAATTAATTAGCTGCACGTTCTCCTGTCCTCTGGGCCACACACACACACACACACACACACACACACACACACACGGAACTGTCTCAGCTGTTATTTTCGTTTAGGAGTGTGCACGTACAGCATGCACGCCTCGTACACGAGCCTACTATTGAAACTGCTGTTACGCTTTCTGCCTGAGGGGGCAATCGCGAGCCTAAAAATTCAAAACTCCGTAAAGTCCCTTCAAAGATATGGTTGTCAGGGCAACCATGTGGGTGGAACTTTTTTCGTTTTCTTTTAATATTTCTTACTTTCTTTTTTCTTTTTTCTCTACTTCAATTTTTAAGCTAGCCTAGTGAACTAGAACAAATTCTTTCTTTGCAAAGTAAATAATATATTTATTTAGTTTGGCTTGCCAGGCTATTCTTAAGCAGCTTTGGTTATCATTTTCAGTAATCAACATTCAAATGGCATTTCGGCAATAATTTAAATTGATCTAGTTTAATCAAATTTTACATGTTTGTTCCTAATTTTTTAGGGGGAAAATATTTTTTCTGGATTTTTTTTATTAAAAACGTATAGCTGTTAAAAATGTCTTAAACATTTTGTCTGTTATTGAAACATTTAAGGTTATTTAGATTACAAGTAGAAGTCGTGGCTCCAATCAATTTCAGTTTCCCCCGAAGTATACCAAAAAACTCAAAAAAAAATTTTTTCAAAACTTTATTGAACAAGGTGAAAGTATACAATCAAATTGCATACAAAATTGAACAAAGAAGATGAAACATATGCCAGGGGGTGTTCTACAAAAATGTTCCACACATCCAAATAACTTATAGGTGGTGCAAATAGTTATAGTTTTTAAAGCTTTTTGTTTAGTGATCCACTAATCAATTTTATATAAGATAGAGTGTCACTATAATAGTGCTTGAAATGAGGTTTTTGGTTACTATACTTGCATTTGTGGAGATAGAATTTAGCTAGAATAATTAACGAATTTATAACAAAGTATACATCTTCCTTTCTGTGCTTGCGAAAAAAACAAAATACAACATTTTCCCAATTTAAAACAAAGTCCTTGCAGAGCTAAAAAACTCAAATTTTATATGCCTGAAAACACTGGTGACTTTGCCACCTAGTGGTGTTTTCTGTTACTGCAAGGTATGCTTGTGGCAAAAATTAAATTCGCCAAAAAAAAAAACATTCAACCTTTGATTAAAAATTAAGTATTTTTAAAAAATATATTTAAAATAAATGTCGCTTGATTCACCCCTCATGTCTTCAATGCGGTTTATATGCCAAATTGAAAAGTTCCGACCTGTTATTGAATGAATAAAATTATTTTGCTCATAGCAAAAATGCTAAAAGTGTAAATTTAAATATATATATTTATAGAGAGCACTTTCTGCTGATTCGGCACATTTTTCCTTAAGAGGCGTTCAAAGGCTCTAATTTGTACGTGAGCGTAGTGGGTTACATTGATTATTCAGCTGCATGAAACATTGTTGTAGCGAAAAACAATTTAAATCTCTAACATAACTGTAAAATATAAAGCACACATTGTACAGCCACTCAAGTTCATGAGAAGTCGTTTTCGAGCAAATAATTATAACAACATAAAAAAAATCCGAGTGTCCGTGAAGGCGGCGTCACAAACAGTAGTCCCGCAGTCCGTGTCGCTTCCTTTTTCAGCAGCGCCTGCGACCATGACGGATGTTGTGGCGGAACAGAACCAGAAACCAGTTCTGGAGAGAGAGCTGAACGGGGAGGCCGAAGTGAAAGAAGAGGCCGACCCAGTGGAGGAGGCCGCAAAAAAGAAGAAGAAGAAGAAAAAGAAGAGCAAGTCTGCAACGACAGGTGAGGTTATCTGGGCCGCTTTAATGCTAACAGGCTAACAGCGGTAGCTAATCAGAGCTGTGTCAAGTTAGTTACAGCTACTCCCATCAGAGTCGGAAATAACTGAACGTAGCCTATATGAATAATAAAAAAGTGTGTCCGCATTTTACAATCCTTCTGACAACGTCAGGCGTAACACTGAGAAATCCCATTTAATTCATGTAGATTATTATTTTTTTGTTATGGAGTGTTGCATCACAGTTGTATAATTTATGAATCAGGAATTCTTTTAGAATAAGATGACTAATTGTTGTCAAACTAATGTACCAAACGTTACAATTTGGTTTATGCATGTTAATATTAAGTAGATGGTAAATTTAGCTGCTGGTAAGCGTGTTATGCTTTTTCGGGTGATTATTTTGAAAGTCAGACCGGAAGTTAGCTTGTTAGCTAGTGTAACTTGGTGCAGCTCCTCCATGCGGGTTTGAGTGGAGTATTTTGAGTCACGGAGTGCCTGTGAATCCTGTCAGGCCTCAGAACACGCACCAGGATTAGGACAGAACCTCATCCAAGTTCAGTGACATAACGCGGGCATGTTTTAAAATGTTTCCAGCTCTTAAAATCAAGCGTGCAGGCGCAATTCCTCTCATCAAGCCGCACCTTTGGCAGCGGTTTCCGTTTTTTTCTTTTTTTTGGTGAACCTCAGCCAACTTTTCCTGTTTCGTAATTTTCCCGAATTATGTAATATATTAGACATAAAAGATGACTTTTAAACAATCAGCTCAATAAGACAATCAGATCTAATCGTTATCCCCACCAGTAAACCAAAGTTGACCTTCAAAAGTATTTTGTGGGCTCATGGTAACATATTTTCTGGTCTGTAGTACCTGCAGTTTGCTTAAAACTCGGGTTAGTGCTGGGCCGTATGGAAACATTTACATTTTCATGTAATTTTACTGGTTGTAGAGCTGCTGCTATCAAATTATTTTATTAATCAAATTGCCACAGGAATGGTCAGTTGATAGAATAACTAGATACACCTTTTATATTTCCTTTGCTTTGAAAATCTGGTCAAAATGTAACAGAGGAATACGTTTTGTGAAAAAACTAGTCGATAATAAGTGTGTTTCTATAACAACATTTATTGCTTTCAACTCTTTTACATTTGCTGCCTGTTAACTTTGGTGCAGCTCAGCTGAGACGGATGAATTGGCCCACACCATTATTATTCCTGAAATATAGAAATTTAGTTTACCAGCTAATCAAGCTGATTATTTTACTAAATAAATACATACATACATTACAAAATAGTAAAATCATATATGGGTTTTCAAAAGAGCTGACAAGCAGACATTCTACCCTAATGCTGGCTTGCAATAAAACAGCGACAAAAAAATCTAATAAAAACACACTTTTTGGGCTTTTAGCGGTAGCAAATAATTAATTCTCAGTTATCACTCAGTTTATCTTCATTTGAAGAGGTACATCACTTATATTTTGAATACATTTGCAGTAGTCTTTAGTAGGAATGAATGTCTTGGCTAGTTAATACTCCTCAGTCAGTCAGGGGGTCGTGGGCAGGCTCATTGTTAGAGCACGGGTCTCCGGTTCGCAAGATGCGGAGATTGTGTGAGATGGTGCTCAGATTGTAATGTTTTCTTGATTGATAATGTTACCTGTGCAATGTACTCTGTGTGTAACGTGTAAAATATCTGCGCGCCTGCATGAATCATTAACAAACTCACTCATGTTCAAGCAAATAAATGACTTCTTCTACAAACCACCATCGTCGGTGGTCGAATAATTTGTCAAATCGCCGAGCGCTAGCTCCTATAGGTGCAGACGATTCTATAGGCCAAGTCACTCAACAGTCACTTATTGTGACCATTTACATTTACTGGCTGTTATTGATCTGCGTGCTACTGCAGCTGCTGAGGTGGCGGCAGATGGAGTGGTGGAAGTAACCACACAGCTGGAGAAGCAGGCGATCGAAGACAAAGAGAAGGAGGAGGATGGCGAGGAAGGTAATTATCTAGCATATAAATCCCAAATAAACACCGGTTTCATCTTTTGTCGTTCACCTAAAGTTACTTCTTCATTACTGGTGTGTTGTTATTTATTCATTTTGACTGACACAGATGGGGATGATGGTGAAAATGCAGCAGGGAAGAAGAAGAAGAAGAAAAAGAAGAAAAAAGGATGTAAGATGATGGGGTTTTGCTTGTAGTAGTTTTTGGTGAAGTTCTGACTTAAGACGAGGAGTTTGGGCTGAATGATTTATTTATGATTATTCTGGCAGAAATGGCAATTTCTCTTTGATTCTTATATATTTTTTCCTAATCAGTTCAAGTTTATTTATAAAGCGCCAAATCACGACCAGAGTCGTCTCAAGGACCTTCACACAGTAAACATTCCAGTACAGGTCAGGTCATTAAGCCAGTCAGTAACAAGTTTCCTATATAAGGAACCCAGCAGGTCGCATCGAGTCACTGACTAGTGTCAGAGTCTTTACAGCAATCCTCATACTAAGCAAGCATGCAGCGACAGTGGAGAGGAAAACTCCCTTTTAACAGGAAGAAACCTGCAGAGGATCCTGGCTCAGTATAAGCAGCCATCCTCCACGACTTATCAAGCTTCAGCGCAATACTCCGGATATTCTGGACTGTTTTACAAACACAACAGAAAACAACATCGAGCCACTGCTCCCATAATTCAAGAATAAAAACTGAGGGCAAAAATAGCTTTCAAATAGGGGTGTGCCATCTTTGGTTCCCCATGACTTGATTTGGATTCAGAGTCCTTTGATTCGATTATTAAACGATTATCACTATTTCTGGTGCATTTCTTTCACCATTTACCGTATTTTCCGGAGTATACGTCGCACCAGCCATAAAATGTATGATGAAGAAGAAAAAAACATACGTAAGTCGCCTTTTAGGGGGAAATTTTATTATTTTTCTTACAACATCTGAGACCGAGTGTTTCACACTGCAAGACAAGCGCCGGTAACAATAACAGAATAAACAACCAGGGCGCAGCAGCGCACCACGGTCTCCAGCAGGTGATGGCGGTGTTTCAAACCCTCCCGGCGGGCAAGGAGAGATCATTCCTGGGCCGGAGCCGCCCAGCCCGCAGCAGCGCGCCACGGGCTCCAGCAGGTGATGGCGGGGCAGAGGAGCTTATTCGTGGTCCAGAGCCGGCCCGCAGCAGCGCGGTATTCATAATTTGGTAAATAAGTCGCTGGACCAGCCAGGCTATTCACACTAATTCAGCACACAATTCTAGTTTAATTCAAGTTACCCAATACCTTTTACTCCACGATGTTGTTCATGTGAAACGGAGCACATGCGCAACATACTTCATAAAGTCTACATGAACAACGTGAAATGGTTTTCTGAAACAGGCCGGAGAATCTAGACCATCTTTTCACTTCATCTGCTGGATGGCTCGGCAGGCTAGAGTTGGACCTTTGCAGAAAATCATGAATTGAACTGAAATCACAATTTCTGCTAGAAAAATTGCAATTCAGTCTTTTCCTGAAATGGTTCGTCCCTAGATCGTCACCAGGTTTAGCCGTATTTCACCTATAAGTGCTATTTTAATTTCTATTCAATTATCTGTTGGTTTATCCTTCAGCCAAAACTCAGACGGATCCTCCGTCTGTTCCCATCTGTGAGTTGTATCCAAATGGAGTTTTTCCCATCGGACAGGAGTGTGAATATCCCGTCTGCCAGGATGGGTGAGTGGACTCGAGCTGTTCCTTAGCAGCCTTTACACTTTGTGGTTGTTTATCTCAGTCTTATTGATGTAACGTCACGCAATGGCCAGATTTTGAGATGAGTTTATTTAGAAGCAATTTACTGAACCAAACATACGATTTATCAGACATGACATTGATGTATAAATATCAGATTACTGAGGCTAGAATATCCAGGGTATCCGCAGGTCCTTAAAAAGTCTTAAGTTTGCTTTTCCAAATTTAAGGCCCTAAAAATCCTTAAAAATGACAAATAATCCTTAAATACAGTTTTCAAAGGTCTTAAGTTACCAAAGACCCAATAAACAAGAATATTTTATTTCTATAAAATTTTCGTGACTTTGTAGTTCAGCGTTTTTTGTGTACGATGTTGCCGTAAGCGGAACCGTACACCTTCAGTTGGTTGTGAAAGGGGGCTCTTTTTAGATGAGCACATTAGCTGGTTAAGCTAGTGGGAGCTTGCGCCATGGGGAAGTGCAAATTTAATGGTAACTGGATGGCTAATCCCACCTTCGCGACGTGGTTAGCACCGGTTCCAGGCAATAGCTGGAAATTATAGCTTAAATTTAAAAAAATTACTTAAATTTGGCCAAAGTGGCCTTAAAAAATGTCTTAAAAAGCAATAAAATTGGCTCCCTTAAACCTGCAGATACCCTGCTATCCTCCCCTGGTGTGCTGGTAGATATTCCAGCATAAAGCAGAACCAAGCAGGGCGTTTGCTCCATGCATTCTCATTTAGCCTTATTACCTTGGGAAGTGTGCTTTTATGTCTGAATTTGAGTTGCAACTCATTAGAATGACTTTAATCATAAAGAGTGTTTAAAAAGTTAAATGGACTGGTAGCTGTTTGCAGGTAAACTCACTGATGGATCAGAGGGTTGTAGCTAGATAAGGAGCCTGCAGCAGTGCCTCTGCTTATCTGTGTTGTCGTCTCCCAGTCGAAGCGCGGTGAGCCGCATGACCATCGAGGAGAGGCGGGTGCTGGATAAGGCCAACGAGGAGGTGTGGAACGACTTCAGGCAGGCCGCTGAAGCACACAGACAAGTTCGCAGTCACGTCCGCAGCTTCCTTAAGCCGGGCCTGACCATGATCGAAATCTGGTGAGGTTGTTTTACAGGTGATGGTAAAAAGCCGACAGGCCGATTTAGCTTTAATGCAAAGTGAGATTAGGTCAGATTATATCCGAGTCTTTTTGGACAAAAGGGACAAGAAAGTAAACGCACGTTTGGCGCGGCCCAGTGTTGTTCAGATCTCAGTGAGGGTTTATTTTCAGGCTGTTGAAGTAGAAGGTTTAGCTTGTAGTCGATACACGATTAATCATTATGTATTATATCGCTCTGTTTAATGAAAGGATTTCATTTAGGCTGCATAAGAACTAGAATAAACCAGTTTTCCTGTAAGGATGATGTCAGCAGGGTGTTGGCGGCCCGGGCTTAGACCCAGGAACGACGGAAGATCTCATCAGCCGTTATCAGACGCCACCACAGAGGGTGTGCCTTGTGTGAAAACATTAAAAGCACACACAACATGCTGAACGTTTTAAATGGGACCAGTTTACTGCTGCTTACCAGTTTAGCTGGCGCTGGACAGTCGCGTGTTTTGCTTTGTGACGCGATCTGTCAGAACCGAAAACGGGGAAGTCAGTCTGCTAGCGGTGACTTTCCAGTGCTGGACGCTGTCACGTTAAAACCACCCAAGCTGCTAATTTCTCCTAATGTCTTCAACATAGTTGTACTTCCTTTGGCTCTGTTGTGTAATATTTGTAAACCTGACAGGAATAACCCCGTCTTCGCTTGTTTACTGTCTAAGTTTGTTGTTGTTCCTGTTCTGGACTCAGTGAGCGTTTGGAGGATTGCTCCCGTAAGCTGATAAAGGAGAACGGGCTGGATGCCGGCCTGGCCTTCCCCACCGGCTGCTCCCTGAACCACTGTGCTGCCCACTACACTCCCAACGCCGGAGACACCACCGTCCTGCAGTACGACGATGTCTGCAAGATTGACTTCGGCACACACATCAACGGTAAGATGTGGCCGTAGAGCTGCTCGAGCTCCATTTTTCTACCGATGCTGTGAAACGGTAGCCTAAAAATCTAGACTGTCAAAATGATTTTGCTCTGGATGTCGGGCTAGACGCGCTCCGTTGGAACCTCCGCAGCCCCGGCCAGTCTGGCGGCTGCCCAATCACAGCGCTCTATCAGTTTGCTGGGCAGGATGTTACTGCAACTGAGTAAAACTGAGTTGGGGGGGCTCTAACCGGCTTTGGCATCACATCTGGACCGTTTAGGGTTGTTTTTGAGTCCAGAGCAGATGGACGAACTTGGGTTTATTTAGAAAAAGAACGTATTTGCGTCGTCAGCGGTGTATGGTGGACTGCCCCGTTGACTGACACCCCTACCGTAGAGTACGCCACGTTGTTTGTTGCCCAATGGCGTGCAGACACCGTTAGAAAGACGACCAAAGAGCTGGCCCCTCGACTGAGCGCATCAGTGGGCCGTGGCCAGACTACAGTCACACATATAGGATGGCTTGCCAGGCTAGTAAATTGGAGTGCTTAGGGCCCACTTGGCATCAGTTCTGGATAACTCACTGTCAGCAAAGTCTAATCAAATGTTCGGCTCTGAGCATAAGCCGAGTCCGCAGAAACGGATTCTACGCTGCCAACTTTCCATCTGTCTTTCTGCGTGTCAACCTAAAATGAGCCAAAAACAAGCCCTTTAAGGGACGTTGTCTCTGTTCTGGTGTTTTCTGCAGGGCGAATCATTGACTGTGCCTTCACCGTCACGTTTAACCCAAAGTACGACAAGCTGCTGGAGGCTGTGAGAGACGCCACCAACACCGGAATCAGAGTGGGACTCGAATACTCGCACAAACCAACATCACAAGTGACCTGTGCCTAGTCTGCAGCTGACTCTTTCCTGTTGGGTGTGTTGCAGAATGCTGGCATTGATGTGCGTCTGTGTGACGTTGGAGAGGCGATTCAGGAGGTGATGGAGTCGTACGAGGTGGAGCTGGATGGAAAAACCTACCAAGGTATGTTTAGAGAGAGAGACACAAACAGCTTATTTAAACCATCGACATAGATACTGGACAATTCGTGCCCACAGGCTCCAATAACACGTTTTTGAGGCTAAATGGGAGGTGGCCACCACCGCCATTTTGACCGTGTCACAGGTTCCGTCAAGCCCAGACAATTCCATAAAAGGGAAGAGAGGAGGCGCTGAGGGTGGGGCTGTAAGGCTGGGATCAACTGACGACACCCGGTCGAACTAGCTACAAGCTAACCCAAAGCTAACGCGGAGGTGGGGGCTAAGCTAACGGAGGTAGCAACCTAGCTACAACCGGAGTTAACTGTGCACAACACCGGAGCTTCTGAGTCAGAGATACGCCGGGCTGACCGCTGGGGAGAACCGGGTGGAACACCGAGGTCTCCGAGAGCTCCACAAGCTGGCAGCTGCACAGCAGACAAGCGCTGAGCTGCCGCTGGGGGGAGGGGACCATACCGATAGTGGGAACCCAGCTCCACCAACATGTTATATTTCAACCCATTTTCTAAAGTGCAGCATTATGTTAAATGCACTGGGTTTTACCCTATTACATTTACATTTCATGGTTAAACAGTACATGTTAAAATCTAAGCTCAGCTCGGCAGTGACCTAAAATACATAAATATCATTTTACTTACTGACAAAAATGAAGTGGAGACTCCTTGGACGCTCTATTAGTGCAATTAATAAGAATAAGAATAAGAACAACTTTATTTATCCCGAGGGAAATTCTTGTGTCATGTACATGCTCAAAGCAGTCGGAGAGACAAAGGAACAGGTGAAATAGAAATATGATATACAATATATTCATTAAAAAACAAACAAAAAAAAGATCTACAGTAGAACCATGCAGGATAGTGCAAAACAAACAATCGCATATCTCAATAATTAAATACATGACTGCATCCTTGTGAATAAGTAATTAAGCCGTCGGTGCAGGCGATTCACAAAAGTGATTAAAATATGGGTTTGTAGCAGCGTATGATATGATGGGGGGATAAAAACATATTTACAATCAGAACTCTTGGGTAATATTGCACAGTCGGTGAGGGCACAGAATAACCAAGGTAATAGTATTTGGAGAATCACCTACAGCGTGAGGAAGAGTTAAACAGTCCTATTGCCACCGGTACGAAGGATTTCCTGTGGCGGTCAGTTCTGCATTTCGGGGCAATGAGTCTTTTGCTGCGTGTGCTTCGGTGGTCAATCATGTGGGCGTGCATGGGGTGGGAGGGGTTGTTCATGATAGGGAGAAGCTTTTTTAGCATTCTCCTCTCAGACACCTCCTCCAGGTTCTCCAGTCTAACACCCAGGACAGACCCAGCCCTTCTAATCAGCTTGTTCAGCCGGTTGGCATCAGCTGTCTTCACCCCACTGCCCCAGCACACAGCTGCAAAGAACACAACGCTCTCCAACACCGAGTGATAGAACATGGTCAGCATTTTCCTACAAACATTGAAGGACCTGAGCCGCCTCAGAAGGAAAAGCCGACTCTGCCCTTTTTTGAAGATGGCATTGGTGTTCTGCACAGCTGTAATGCCACAGCAAGTCATTTTGTCCAACAATTGCACAAATAATATCCAAACAAGAATACACACACACAGAGACTCAAAATCCCGGAGCAGTTTCCAGGCCAGACCGAGGCTCTACTGAGGCCTTTCCACGGAGCTAGCTCTGCGGTCACGTGGGTCTGATGCTCATTAATTATACAGAATTTTAGGCTTTTAATTCACTTAAACAGAAGAGTGAGAAAAATATTCACCCCCCTCAGAGTTGTCATGAGTGTAAACTAGATCATTTAAACCAAAAACATGTTTTGGTACCAGGCTGTAAACATGTTTATTTCTGCTGTGAAAATTGGTATTTTTAACATGGGAGTCAATGAGGATTTGCTCGCTTCTGACACCAGCCCCTAGTGGACGAGGGTGGAACTGCAGTTTTTGGTACTTCCGCATTGGCCTCAATTTCAGACCCGAATTATGGGGACTTGATTTAAACTCAAGTTTGTTGTGAGCACATATATTTAGTGTAATGACATCTAAATCTATTTAAAATCTTTCCAAATTGTTATCATGAACATTTTTGGTTCCAGTGAAGCCGATCCGAAACCTGAACGGCCACTCCATCGGTCAGTACAGGATACACGCTGGGAAGACGGTGCCCATCGTTAAAGGAGGAGAAGCAACAAGAATGGAGGCAAGTCCTTTTCTCACATTCAGTAAACTGGTCCCATGTGGGAGCTTCAGCTCAACCGGTTCTGGCTTCTCTACTCAGGAGGGAGAGGTTTACGCCATTGAGACATTCGGCAGCACAGGTAAAGGTGTGGTCCACGACGACATGGAGTGCTCTCACTACATGAAGAACTTTGATGTTGGACACGTCCCCATCAGGTGAGGCTAACGATTAAACTATTCTCGAAACATTTTGTTTTTCTGTCGACGTTATTTTTCTTTTGGCAAATCTCCTTTAATTCAATCCTCACCATCGTTTATATCAAATTACAAAATCTGTTTTCAGGCCTGCATGTTTGTAGAGATGCAGAATATATCTGTGTTGGTCCAGTAAGGAAAACTCGGAGGTGTTAAACTATGGGGGCGGAGGCTGATGGGGTACTGGACTGTGGGGGTGTTTCAACTGAAGCAGAAGTAATTGTGTGTGTATTTGTTAGCAGCTCCGCCCTCTCGGTCTGCTAGGCAACACATGCTGTTGCCTAGCAGACCGAGAGGGCGGAGCTGCTAACAAATACACACACAGTCTCACAACGACATTGTGACATCACATGGTACCAGCTAACGTTCTAGGGTACCTCTTAGCCAATAGCGATGGCAGATTTAAATTCAAATGCAGTGCAGGGTTTTTACCTGACGACGGTGCATCGCTGACAGTTTTAGGCACATTATTTAAATTTTAACTAAGATGCACTAAAGTGCCGAATTATTGACTACATGTGTCTACAGCACGATTGGACACTCATTTATATAGTTTATCAGGAAAAAAAAAGTTGATCTGAGGGTGACTTGCTCTTTAAGAATGTTCCATTTGAAAATCTACAAAGTGATTAACTAGATTCTGAGGTGACTCGGATACTTATCTAGGGCTGCAGCTATTGAATATTTTAGTATTCGCGTATTCTATTGAATTCCCCATCGATGAATCGAATCTTCTGTTTGACGACGTTTCAAGTAAAACGAGATTGTGGTCTGCTGTTAAAGATATAAAATAAAACAGCAAAATTATAAAAGGCTAAATAATGTGCATTAAACTGGTGTTTAGTTCCCTCTTTCCCAGCTGATATTTCTAGTTAAAAAGTATTTTTAGGAACAAAATTGGACTTATATTTCATTAACATTTTAGGTTTTTATGAGCATCACTCATCCTAGTCTAAACTTATCCACATATGATCAGTAGAACTGAATTATTTCATGAACATGTTCAGTAGAAGCTACTGGAAATGCTAACATTTGATTTCTACTGGTAACAATGTAATATATTTTATTATGTACAGGTTGGCAACATAATCCAGTCTAAATTGTATTCAAATGTAGAAGCGTTTGTGAGTCATGTGCTACAACGGCTTGCCGTAGCCCCGCTACGGTGTGTGGAGCAGAGCAGACTGGACTCCCGAGTCGCTGACTCTCAGTGACAACCAGACTCCAGGTAGCTGCGGCGGCTCTGCCCCACACCGCTGCAGGCATCCACATGCAAACGGGATGGTGGGGGTTTAGTTTTTCACAACCATCACGTTTTTTTGTTGTTGTTTTTTTTCGCGCGCTAAGTTAGCTTTAGCAATTCTGGCCGTAGTTTCACTGCTGATCCCAAACTTTGCACCATCTCTGCCTTTTACAACGGTTTTTGTGTTTGCTGGTTCCTCCGTTTTCCTCCTCTGCACCTAGATTTCCACGCTGTGCGCCGGTACAACGTGTTCAGACTGCGGCGTGCACATTCAACGAAGTTTCAAATCAGTCAAATTTAACCGAGGAATTGAATTAATCGAATGACTCGAAGATTCGTTCCAGCCCCGTACTTACCTGTGGCATAGTTTGGTTAAATAATTAAACTTGAGTTTGTGCTTCCGGCATTCAGTCAGAGACGATCACCTTTTCAGTTTCTGATATTTCCAGTTTAGTGCTGAAGTCGCTGAATAAGTCTTTCCTCTCCAGGCTCCCCAGAGCGAAGCACCTGCTGAACGTCATCAACGAGAACTTCGGCACGCTGGCGTTCTGCCGCCGCTGGCTCGACCGCCTTGGAGAGAGCAAGTACCTGATGGCCCTGAAGAACCTGTGCGACCTGGGCATCGTGGACCCCTACCCTCCTCTTTGCGACACGAAGGGCTGCTACACGGCTCAGTTTGAGCACACCATTCTGCTCAGGCCCACCTGCAAGGAGGTGGTGAGCCGAGGAGATGACTACTGACAGCCCTGCCGACCTCCACCTCTCGGCACACGCTCGCCCTCCAGATCCGTGTCAGAATAAGAATAATGGCAGAAAAGAGCTTCTAAAAAGGGGAGTTGGCTCAGCGCAGTCCCGACGTAGCTCGTCTACAGTTCACCTCACATCTTTCCAGGAAGAAGCGGCAGCCTTTAGAGTTTTCTATCAGCAGGGTCTTACCTAGAAAACATGAAAATGTTAAGCACTCATGATATTAAAGCTGCTGTGAATTCAGTGCAGCCCCATTATTTAAAGCATTGGAACTCTCTTATCCTCATTTATTTTCCGTTTCGGAGCCTTTTGTGCTTTAACTCCATTACTGGAGCTGCTGATGGCTTTAAGACATGGTAAGGTCCGTGCACGGCCAAAACTCTCTGCATACAAACCGTTTAAACGCCTGGGGTGTTGTAACCAGCACCGTGTTCATGCAGACACCAAATACCTGCAGCTGAGTGTGTGTGTGTGTGTGTGTGTGTGTGTGGCGTCTGTCTCCGCAGGAGGGGATGCTGCACTCCGGCCCTCCATGATACCTTTTGAATCGGCTGCTGCCACTCTTATGTCCCCCTGGTTAAACGTCATTTGGAACGCTTCCTGGAAATGTTTTTGTAAGAAAAAAAAGATGATTAAAATAATTTTTTGCTCATTAAAGGTTGTTTGTTCTTTTAATGCTTTCAGTGACAACAATAGGCTAATTATATAACTGTAGACTTGGAGGGATTTTAACACCAATAGGTAATATAAAATGAAGGTATTTGGAGATAAATTTTTACCAGCATAGGTTTATAATCAAGCGTGTCGTTTGATATAAAACTATTAGCTACTAGTTCGACTACATCTAATAAACACATACACAGACACTCAGATGAATTATTTAAAAAACGTGAAAATTTTTGTTTTAACCCAGAAAATCATTGATGTATTAAGATTTTACATTAAGTTAAAAATACTTAAAACTAAATACAACAAAAGTAACCACATTGAATTTTCCTTCACCAATTATTTGTCTAAATGAAAATTACATTACTTGTAATTTGTCACTTGATTCGGTTGATGGCCATTTACTCTGCATATAAGGGATTTATTTGTTTTATTTAGATCAACTGGATGAAACACAAAACTGCTTTAGAATCTGGCGTTGAGAGTGAGGGATTTTCCACCCTCTGCTGGAGAAAAGCAGCTACTACAGCTAAACGTAGATTCCAACATACCGCCTAGTTTTGAAATAGGCATCAACAGTCTAGAAAACGAGGAAGCCAAAAGATTCTCACACAAACTACACGTAAACTTTTTTTGTCCTGGGAATATTACTATTAGGAAGGAGGAGTAGAACGAGAAGAAGGAATTAAGTTAAAGGAGTTATTTAGTAGAAAGACTTCCGTAAATTATTCAAACACGTCTAATCGTAGGACGAGGCTGAAGTTAGCTTACGATTCCAGAAACGACTAAAGGGCCAATACACCCATTTTTTCTCTACTCTGACCATCTTCAATCTGCTCTAGCTCAAAAACTACAACAGCCACACTGTTCAAGATGGCCAGATGCTGAAAAAACGCATAAATATGGCTTTGTTGAAGTTTCACAAATCCCAGACAAGGTTGTATGCCATCTACTATTATTGTGGAATAATCTAGAACAGGTTTGAACAGTCTGGCTGTTGTAGTTTGTGAGCTAGAGCAGATTAAAGATGGTCAGCGTAGAGAAAAATTGGGTGTATTGGCCCTTTAGCCGTCTCCCGAATCGGAAGCAAACTTCAGCCTCGTAATCGTAGGCCAGTTGCGTTGATATGTTTTCAAGACCCCCTACATCACAGGTGCCAAACTCAGGACCTCGGGCCGCTTTTGCTGCAAAGACTACAAATCCCATAGTGCTTTGCGGCGTTAGCGCGTCTATTGACATTAATTAGCATCCACGCTACTATCGGCTTCAGCAGCCTACAACACTCCTCTCACTCTCACTCAGCGCCGCCTTTATTCAGCAATTAACCGACTTTGAAGACCGGAATTGGATTTTAGCTGCTCAGAAATCTGTTAGCTCACCGACCAACTTCTACACCGAGATTATTTAACTCCAGTTTAGCGACACGCTCAAGTCAGTCTGACAGTTTTTATCTTTCCTCCCGACACACTGACCCAACGGTGGGGTCAAGTTGCTCAGATGCTCTCCACATCCAGCAGCACAAACGTATGTGAGCAGCTGTCGCCTGAAGAAGATGAACAAACAACACAGGAGTGTCACTGATGCAGGTGTCTGGCTGTAGCAGGTGAGCGCCACAGGAATCCGAGTGGAGCAAACTGGGCTTGAATTTTTGTGGTTTTTATGCACCTTTTTTGCTCCAAATCATGAAAGTTAATAGGTGGAATATTGCATTTTCATTTAAGATCCTTTTTTTTTTTTTTTGGCCTGTGAAAAATATTTAACCCACTTTATAACGGGAACTGGAACGACTGCAGAAAGATGAAAAGAATAGAAAATCCCCTTATTGTCCCTCAGTGGGGAAAGCTTGGAATCACAGCAGCAATAACATTCATTACAGGAGCAAAAAAAGGAGAGTTAAACAAGAATAAAGAGTAAACAACAAGAACATATACAATTGAAATACTTAAAAGATTAAAAATAAAAAAATGCTTTATGTATTCACAATTTAAGGAATAAAAAAAATAAAAAATGGTGCCACCAATTTGTGCTTTATTTAAAATCGATTCGCTCTTTTTGATTCGATTATTCCACATTCAGTATTGCTGCAAAAATAAGTTTGTTTCTAAACTAAAAGGTTCAACAGTATCTGTAGGTAAAGGAAAATGTGCAGATTTGCCGTCGCTTTTTAAAAAAATATTGAGTTTGGCCCTCGACTTCGGCCCAGTGTGAATTAGTTTGACACCCCTGCCCTAGATGATGCACTTCTGTATCTATAAACACCTCGAAAAAGCCAGCAGCTCGGTTCGACTTTTGTTTGTTGATGTTTCGAGTGCCTTTAACACTATTCAACTTCATATTTTGGTTAATAGGTTATTGGATTTTGAGCTGCACCATTCCACCGCTGCCTGGAATTTAGATGATCTTTTAAATCGGCCCCAGTGTGTGAGGGCGGGGGACAAGTCCTCTTATTTGATTTTAAGGAAATCTGATGCTCCACAGGGGACAGTTTTATTTCCTTTATTTACATTGTACACAGCTGACTACAGTAGGGCAAAAAAGTATTTAGTCAGCCACCGATTGTGCAAGTTCTCCCACTTAAAATGATGACAGAGGTCAGTAATTTTCATCTTAGGTACACTTGAACTGTGAGAGACAGAATGTGAAAAAAAATCCATGAATTCACATGGCAGGATTTTTAAAGAATTTATTTGTAAATCAGGGTGGGAAATAAGTATTTGGTCAATAACAAAAATTCAACTCAATACTTAGTAACATGACCTTTGTTGGCAATAACAGAGGTCAAACGATTACTATAGAGCTCCGGACACCACGTGACTCTCAGTTAGTAGACGCCATATTGGCAGGTAAAAGAAGCTAAACAAACACGGATCTAACCTTGAACGTGAACGGGATCGGCTTGGATTTTACTCTGTCGGAGTTTACTTCACACTTTAAAACCGAAGAAATCATTTTATATAGTCAGAAATTAAATAGACTAAACATCTCCGACCCTTACCGTGCTCCTGGGATACTTTTTAAAAACGGCAGAAGTTGTCGGAGCGGGGAACCCCTTGGGATTCCCCCGGAGGAGCTGTCCCAAGTGGCTGGGGAGAGGGAAGTCTGGGCCTCTCGACGCTACTGCTCCCGCGACCCGACTCCGGATAAGCAGATGAAATTGGATGGACAAATAACAGATTTACACGTAAGTAGTTTAAATAGAGCGCTGTGCTGTTTGAATGTATAAACTGAACGCCAAGAGAAATCACTAGTTTGATTGTTTTCCGTGAATAAAATAAATATGTCAGGCAGGAGCGTCTCAGGATCTGTCTGAGATCTGTCTCAGTGAGACAGATAAGAGCAATCCAAAGTGCTTTTTATGTGTGATCTGACAATTGATCAACCGTTGCTTAAAAATTAAATACAGCTTAGCCGGTTAATTGCTGTGATCATAAAACACGTAAACGGCAGCACGCAGAACTCACGAGGCAACGTTTTACGTGACGTTTACTTGCTGCTATGAGTAATAAGACAGAAAAAGTCCCGCCAAAATAAGTTTAGGAAGCCCACTAAGAATCGTAATAAAAGCATTTAAAATAAATACCATACACAGTTGAGGAAACGTTGGTTTAAGTACCTGATATGAAGCGGTCGCTGCATAAGTGAAAACCTTTACTCTCGGGGTCCCACAGTTTCATTTTAGCCCGGTCACTAGTGCGTTTTACTACAATGATCCAACGTTTGCGGCGTTCCGGATCTTGGGGAATCCTGTAGATGGCACATTCCTTATGTCGTCCGCGTCTGTTCTGCATCCTGGGGCACAACAGGAATCTACCATATTTCCTGTCTGAGTTTTCTGACAATAACAAATAGTCCAGCTGCCGGCTTCTACCTGCCAATATGGCGCCGTTTCGATTTGAACTGTTGCATGCCGGGAGAAGTGACGTCAACTCCCGGAGCCATATAGGTCTTTACCAGGTTTGCACACACAGTAGCTGGTATTTTGGCCCATTCCTCCATGCAGATCTTCTCGAGAGCAGTGATGTTTTGGGGCTGTCGCCGAGCAACACGGACTTTCAACTCCCTCCACAGATTTTCTATGGGGTTGAGGTCTGGAGACTGGCTAGGCCACTCCAGGACTTTCAAATGCTTCTTACGGAGCCACTCCTTTGTTGCTCGGGCGGTGTTTTTGGGATCATTGTCGTGTTGGAAGACCCAGCCACGTTTCATCTTCAAAGCTCTCACTGATGGAAGGAGGTTTTGGCTCAGAATCTCACGATACATGGCCCCATTCATTCTGTCCTCAACACGGATCAGTCGTCCTGTCCCCTTAGCAGAAAAACAGCCCCAAAGCATGATGTTCCCACCCCCATGCTTCACAGTAGGTATAGTGTTCTTGGGATGCAACTCAGTATTCTTCTTCCTCCAAACACGACGAGTTGAGTTTATACCAAAAAGTTCTACTTTGGTTTCATCTGACCACGTGACATTCTCCCAATCCTCTGCTGTATCATCCATGTGCTCTCTGGCAAACTTCAGACGGGCCTGGACATGCACTGGCTTCAGCAGCAGAACACGTCTGGCACTGCAGGATTTGATTCCCTGCCGTTGTAGTGTGTTACTGATGGTGACCTTTGTTACTGTGGTCCCAGCTCTCCTGCAGGTCATTCACCAGGTCCCCCCGTGTGGTTCTGGGATTCTTGCTCACCGTTCTCATGATCATTTTGACCCCACGGGATGAGATCTTGCATGGAGCCCCAGATCGAGGGAGATTATCAGTGGTCTTGTATGTCTTCCATTATCTGATAATTGCTCCCACAGTTGATTTTTTCACACCAAGCTGCTTGCCTATTGTAGATTCACTCTTCCCAGTCTGGTGCAGGTCTACAATTCTTTTCCTGGTGTCCTTCGAAAGCTCTTTGGTCTTGGCCATAGTGGAGTTTGGAGTCTGACTGTTTGAGGCTGTGGACAGGTGTGTTTTATACAGATAATGTGTTCAAACAGGTGCCATTAATACAGGTAACGGGTGGAGGACAGAAAAGCTTCTTAAGGAAGACGTTACAGGTCTGTGAGAGCCAGAGATCTTCCTTGTTTGAAGTGACCAAATACTTATTTTCCACCCTGATTTACAAATAAATTCTTTAAAAATCCTGCCATGTGAATTCATGGATTTTTTTTACATTCTGTCTCACACAGTTGAAGTGTACCTATGATGTAAATTACTGACCTCTGACATTTTTTAAGTGGGAGAACTTGCACAATCGGTGGCTGACTAAATACTTTTTTGCCCCACTGTATAGGCATAGTTCACCATTTTGTCATTTACAAAAGTTCTCTGATAACACTGCCCTACTGGGCCAGGGGTCTCTTCTATCAAACATTGTGTAGAATCCTTACTAAAACCGTACTTTAGCTCAGCAAAAAAAAAAAAGTGCTTACGCCAAGCAGGTTTGTGATCTATCAAACATGGAGGGTGCACAGCTGCACGCAATCTCCGCTTCATAAATCAGAGACTAACAAGAATGTTTCTCAGCTGCTTTTTAGTCACATCCCGCCCTCACCACGCCCACTTTCTGCCATGAATGGTCAATGCAAACTGCCTTGTGGACCTCATGCATGTACATAAGCCGGCTGTTGCAGCGCTCCACCAAAGCAGTGTTAATTTTGACAGGAAATTTTAATTTTATTTTAGTCTTAGTCTTTTAGCTAAAAATTAATTTTAGTCTCAGTCCAATTTTAGTCATTAGATTTATTTTAGTTTTAGTCCCATTTTAGTCGACGAAAATAACAAGTAATTTTAGTCAACAAAATGCATATATATTTTTCTAATGAAGTAATTTCCTTCTTTTGTATAGAGCACGGAAAAACTAGTGTAATTTAATACACAGGGTCCAAACTCTTAACCACCACTGATCAGATATAGCACACACAGCTAAGAACATAGAATATTTGAATAAAAAACCACTTCACATGTTTAACACTTACGTGTTTAATAAAAAACAAAAAGCACACTGGAAATTACAAAGGTGCTCTTTTTAGCAACTGCACAACAAGAATTTACAAGAACAGCAAATTTAAACATGTTAACCCTGAGTCTATAGATATTCACTTGTTACAACACAGGCTCAACCAAACAGTGTGAATATTTATTTGCTGCGATTCATTTTGAAAAAAGCACTTCGTGCTAGTGTGACCTTTGCTCGGTTGCGTTTCCCACAGTAGGACTGAGAAAGCAAGCAGCTGCTACAAGTGGGGAAAACGTCATCTGAGGGATCAAGTACCCAGGCAAAACGCTGGTTCACATTCCCTTCCATTTTACGTGCTAGAGCAGCAACATCTCGACTTGTGTTTTGTTCCACATCTGCCAGATGGCTGAGTAAATCAAAGGGAGCAGGGAGTATTAATAACATAGACATTGTGTCACTCTGAAGAGTTTGTGTGTGCTCAGCAAAAGGCTGCAAAAGTTCTTGCATTGACTTCAGCTTCTGCCACTCACTTGAGAGCAAGCAGTCCCATCCCATCTCGTTTGCTACTTCACAAACAGATTCTTTAACTTTGAGGAGACGTGCAACCATTTCATAAGTACTTGACCAGCGTGTGGGGCAGTCATTCACAACAGTTAGGCCGCACTCATCCAAAATCTTCTGTGTTGCGACTGATGACTTGAGAAAAAGTTTCACGATTGATCGGACTTTGTTCAAGACTCTGTTGATGCTTTCCTCCTTGTTTATCACGTGGACAACAAGCTGCAGCGTATGGACGACACATGGCATCCTGTCCATGCCTAGGTCTTGACACTGAAGGTTTTCTGTCTGCTTGGAATCACTTTCACTTAGGATGGATGCATCTGGATCATCGGAGCTGGAATCTTCATCTTCTGGAGCACGATGTTTGAATGCTGCCACCATATTGCTACCATTGTCTGTTATTACGGTGAGAACTTTCTCATTTAGGAGCCCCCATTCTTGCATGCACTTTTCCACACAAGCCTTAATGGACTGGGCAGTGTGTGGATGGTCAAGTTGTTCAAGAGCTAACAGTAAGTGTTCTGGTTTTTGTTGTTCAACACAGAAAAAGCAGCAACTTATGCCAAGGAATGATGCTGTCAGTCCCTTTTTAGTCCACAGATCAGTACCAATACATACTTTTCTGGCACTAGACAGTCTTTTCTTAAATGTAGCTTTTTTGTTTTCATAGTGTTTTTCAACTAGATTACTTATCTTGGTTTTCTTTGGCAAAGTAAACTTCTTATCCAAACTTTCCATCATCAGAATAAAATCCTCATCTTCTACTGTTGTGACCGGCAATCCTGTACATCCAATCCATGTAGCGATAGCCTCTTCTTTAATTTGTTGTTCTTTGGCATCACTCTTGTACTTTGTAGTACTTGTAAATGCGTCCTCAATGTTCTGGCTGGACATTTTTGCCTTTTTGTTAGCTGGTTGGCCACCATCAGCAATGGTTTTCTGCAACTGCAAAAAAATAAAAATACACAATTAAAACATTGACTTTCTAAAAATGATTTACCTGTTGCTTTTTGAGATTTCATACATATATATATATATATATATATATATATATATATATATATATATATATATATATATATATCGTAATAAAACGAACCTGTAAAACATCTGTGCGGGGTCGGATCATATCAGTGCAAACCAGACATTGTGAAAATTATAAACAGCCAACAGCATGCTTCACTTTACTGGTCTAGTCCTGGTTTAGAGCGCACGTACAGCGAGCGGCTGCGACCCAAAAAGTACCAGAACCGCTCACGGCGCATGCGCAATCATGCATCAACACTGCTCGCCCGCTATTTCCCTAATGACACACGTTGTAGTCGTGAAAATACGGTACTTCCGAATTTTTATCCCAACATGACAGAGTTGATACAGTTTTATTTGCCTGTATATTACTTTTTGGGTCGTCACGTGTACAACATTTAAGTGGATTTACCTCGGAGAAAATGGCGAAGTGGCCATTCTGTAGATGCCTCTTCAGATTCGTTGTGTTCTTTCCTCGGAACGACAGTCCACACTCTCGGCATGTAGTTTTGGTAGCAATGTTATCATAAGAAAAATGACTCCACACATCTTCTCTTCTTTTTCGCCCAGCAGTTAACATTTTCCTCTACTCCTTCTTCTTATGCCGTCGATATAGTCAGTGAGCTATGTTTAGCACACCGCGCATACCTGCCCCTTTATACTATTCGGGGTCTGTCTTCTCTCACCTCCAGCACGTTCATGGCACGCCACACCCCTTGTCTTCTACTACGTTCGCGTCTCACAACAACACAATAGTCGCACCGCACCATAGAGCGCCATGTAGAGGAGCGTCATCGTGGATTTTCGTCTCGTCTTTCATTCGTTGACTAAAAGTTTCAATCAATTTAATTATCGTCTTCGTCTTTTTCCAAGCTTTTATTTTGAATTTTTGTTTAATTTTCGTCTGTAAATATATTTTCGTGACGAAAAAAAAAGACGAAAATATTTTGTCAACAAAATTAACACTGCACCAAAGACAATGGCGACCGTAGATCAAGGCAGATCAAGGAAGCGCTATTTCACAGAAGCAGAAGTTGAGGTACCTGTGGGTGAGGTGGAGAAATGAAAGGAAGTGCTTTTTCAAAACTAATAAGGGAAAATCTGCAGAGTGGCACAGCGTTGCTGAAGCCGTCAATGTTGTGAATTCTTCAGAGAGATCTGTGGCGGATGTAAAAAAAAAGTGGTCCAATCAGGATTTGATCCCCAGACTCCCAGGTGAAAGTCACGCGCGCTAACCATCTACCTTGTCCAAGTTGCCAGGGCGCATGATCAATCGGGTCACAATGACAGGACACACTATCACAGATGCATGACATTCTGTCTCAATCTGTCCCCCTGCTGATATTCTGCGCTTCAGGCTGTGTGTGTGCGCGCATGTGTGTGCGTGTGGGGGGTCTTGTTCTGTGTGAAAACGAAGCGGTACAAGTGATGATGCTGCAGGATTTCATAAAGTTATCCTTCTCAGCAGCAGTGCTGCAGGTGCTCTCCATGTCCAACATGTGTGTCCAACATGTGTGTAAGCCAGGTCCTTAGTCAGCTTAAAGTTGCGCACATTTATCCGCTAAGTTTTCTTTCATAAATCCCAAAGTTTGCGTGGAAAGTTGCTCACGCAGTTTTCCGACCCCGTTTTGTGCATAAGCAAGCTTGATGAAGGAGGCCCTGATCTCTCGGGGTGACGACCTGGCTTACAGGGAGGACGATAACTCCTTTGTTAGATGGTGTGATCCCAATTTCCTACAACTTAATGTTGGCAAAACACAAGAGCTAATCATTGACTTCAGGAAGTAAAAACAAATGTTCTCTCCTGTGGTCATCAAAGGCAAACCTACTGAACTTGTTGAGTCATACGAATATTTAGGGGGTGTACGTTGACAGCAAGCTACACTGGAAAAGGAACAGCCCAGATATTTTTTCCTCAGGGCGCTGAGATCCTATGACATTAGCAGCAGGCTCCTGAATGTCTTTTACCAGGGGGTTATGGCCAGTGTGTGGTTTTCTGCTGTATTGTGACGGGGCAGGAGCCTCACAAAAATAGAATCAACGAACTGATCAAGAAACCTGGCTCAGTGGTCGAACAAAGTTTGGACTCAGTCGACATTATCACAGATAAAAGGATGACGAGCAGACTTGAGACTGTCCTGCCTCTCAAGGATCGCCCTCTCCACGATGTTTTTAATGAACTTGAGCTCTTTCAGGGGAAACGTTAATGCCTCGATGTTCGACTGAAACTTTTATTCCTGCTGCAGTGCGGTTTTATAACGAGCACTATGTGCAATCTTATATTTGATGTTGATATTGTTGTTCTTCTAATGCGGTGGAACCATGATTGTGATACAGCAGTCAAGTATATGTGGATTTTTTTGTGTCCATTACAACTCAATTTCCTCCTCGGGGATTAATAAAGTAAACCTTGAGTAGAAAGAGAAGAACTGGGTTTATAAAGTTAAGTTATTTATGGTAAATGGTCTGTATTTGTATTGCGCCTTCTTAAGGTTCTACAACCCCCCAAGGCACTTTACAACACAGTCATTCACCCATTCACACAATGGTGATGATGAGCTACAATGTAGCCACAGCTGCCCTGGGGCACACTGAGAGGCGAGGCAGCCACCACTACCAGGCAAGGTGGGTTAAGTGTCTTGCCCAAGGACAGCAGCATTCTCCGGTCTGAGCCGGGATCAAACCTGCAACCTTCTGATTACTGGGCAACCCGCTCTACTGCTCTGCTATTTAGTAGAAACACGTCTTCTAAACACGAAATGTGATGGGGAGCCAGTGAAGACGTCCCAGGACTGGTGTAATATGGCTATGTCGACTTGTGTTTGTTAAAAACCTAGCAGCGGCATTTTGGACAACCTGCAACCGGTTCAGGGCAGAGACAGGAGTTCCAACTAATAATGCGTTAGCGTAGTCCAAGCGAGAGGTGATGGATGACTGGTTCCAAGAATGATTCCAAGTGCTTCCTCTTTAAGATCGGTCTTAAACGAGATAGGCGGCGTAACTGACACAACATGCCACCCAGCTCCTGGTGCAAGCTACTGTCATCTCCCGCCTCGATTACTGCAATGCCCTTCTAACTGGTCTTCCAGGCTGTACTGTGAGACCTCTTCAAATGGTCCAGAACGCAGCGGCGCGTCTGGTCTTCAATCAGCCAAAAAGAGCACACGTCACCCCTCTGTTCATTGAGCTCCACTGGCTACCGCTAGCAGCACACATCAAATTCAAATTGCTAACACTAGCATACAAAGTCCGAGATGGTACGGCTCCCATCTACCTGAATCCTCTTGCAAAGGCTTACGTCTCGGCCCGGCCGCTCCGGTCATCACAGGATCGTCGGCTAGCAGTGCCTACACCACGCTCAGGACAATCCAGACTCTTCTCATGCATCGTTCCACAAATGTGGAATGACCTTCCAAGCACTACCAGAACAGCGGCTTCCTTTTCAATTTTCAAGAAACTCCTGAAGACCCTGCTCTTCAGAGAGCATCTTCTAAACTAGCACCCTCCCTGCACCCGTCCCCCCTCTCTACCGTCCACTCCTTGTTCCCTCCTCTCCATGATTGATGTCAAGTTGTTATTGTTGTCAGCCTCAAGGGCAACATGCCGATTATCACTTGTAAGTCGCTTTGGACATAAGCGTCTGCTAAATACATAAACTGATAAAAAAAAGACCTCACCACTGAGTTGATCTGTGGAGTCATTGAGAGGTTGGCATCCACTTTTACCCCGAGGCTTTTTACACACTGCTTAGGATTTAGACCATCAAAAGTGGAATGAGAGCCAGAAGGATTGCGGGTATCAAAGACTCAGTCTTTAAATCACTCAACCTGAGGAAATTGGCCTCTAGCCAGCCCTTTACGTCAGCCAGGCATGCCGCAAGACGAGAGTCCACATTACCATTTTTTAGTGCCTCATATATTTGACAATCGTCAGCATAGATGTGATAATTAAGACTGTGTCGATTTAGGATTTTGCCCAGTGGTCGGAGATGGAGAAAAGAAGAGGCCCCAGAACAGAGCCCTGCGGTACACCCCAAGACAGAGAGAGGAGGAATGTGAAATTTGCTCCCTGTTTTGGTAAAAACATAAAACAGCACAGGTTTCTTTTTAACTTTAAATACTTCAGATAACTCAGTTATTTTACATAAGTCCACATTGTTAAACAATTGCGCTTGCCCTTTTAAATAAAAAGGCAACTTTACAGAAAAAGTGAAAAAATAATCTCATTTATTGAGGTATCCTTTCCAGAAAAAATGAGGTAATAATTTGCATAGTATAATTTCCATAAGATTTACACACAAACACATGATCCATTGAGTAGTAACTGAAATGCCAAATGAAAAAAACCCAAACTCAATACAAAGGGAAAAAGAAAGAAGAGTACTTTAATTCTCTTCTGGTGAATAAGAAAAAAAAACAGTATGATCAGTAAAAACTGCTGGTGATGTTCACGAATGTTTGAGTACAAAATTTTAACAGTTGATTTTGTAAAACCTCTGAGGGCTGAATAAAAATACATTCATGACCTAAATGCTGGTTTATGTGGACCGCAGCAATGCAGGTTCCACTTCGTACATGCTATAAAAATAGTCCTGCTTTATCATTGAAGGGGCACTTTTCTAACATTTGGGGCAGATTCCCACAGTTACATTGTGTAGTAGAAAGATGGCAGCAGACAGCTAGAACGTATCCCTTTGGAAACTTTCTCCCGTCAATAAAAACAGCAGGAGGCAAAACCAATCTGGTGTTAAACCGTATCAGAAACGCTGAGCGGGTTTCCCCACATTCAAATTCAAAAATATCGTTCCCCTCAAGGCTTTGGCTGGAAGTCTGCTTGAGATCTAGAATAACTCCAGAGAAGAGAATCTTTAAAGCCACCAACAGAGCGACACGAAAGCTATCAACTGTAGAAATTAGTGCATTTCTGGCAGGAAAAGGACCAAAGTGTTGGCTGTCGGAGCACATGGAGGACATTTCCACTGATTGAATATCATGTAAATAACTTACATCCAGTTCTGTGTCAACTATCTAAAGTGACTGAGAAACATTTCAGCTGATTCAGACAAACAGCGTTTACATTAAACTAGCCAGCAGAAGGGTCTGCTCTGCTACCGTGACACATCTTGGCTGATACTCTCTTCTTTACAAAATACATATGTACACAAATCTTTACATAAATCAGGCAAACCTCTTCTTTTAAAATACCTACATATAAAAACATCATATACAGGAAGTTCACAAAACAAAGCAGATTTCACAAAGAAGTCCTTTCTCCGCATTTAGAAAAATAGATTAAAAAAGTCCCATCCTGCTGGGTTAAAATGAAGAGCGATAGGTCGGGCTGTGCTGATATTGTCTCAGTGAGTGGTCGACGGAGGGTCGCGGTCCTATAGCGGCCGGTCTTTGTCCTGAGTTACCCGCCGTGTGTAGAAGAGGATGTAGGCCTGTGCTCGGCAGACCTCCTCCACTGAACACACGTCCAGCTTGGAGTCATTACAGTGAACCCAAAAGCCTGGAGGAGAGGAGGAAAAGAAAATTTAAGTTGAACAATTAAGCCTCGATTACACAAAGAACTGGAGTAATCAAACAATAAATATATTTGTTTATATCTTAACAAGCCCTTCATTATTCATAATAAATGATTAAAACTAATAAGCTCTTAACTCATTTGCTGCCAGCGTTTCTCACCGTTTTTACTGTTTTTTTAAGGGTCACAGAACGTTGCGCGCTAGGATGATGTCGACGCCAAAACAACCAAAACAAAGCGGAGACTCACCTCTTACATCAGAACGAATCAGCGCGTTTCGAGCGTATTCTGTTCTTTCATAATCCGTTGTTGAATTGTGATCGGCAGAAGCTTTTCCGGTTCACGCCTCACTTTTTTTTACAGCAGCGGCCCAAAACGATCTAACACATGAATGTTCTGCTTCCTGATCACGTGACGTGTGACGTATGCGGATGAAGATCGGCTTTAGAGCGGAGATGTTTGTTCTCACGGTGCGGGGGCTCGTCCGACGCCCACACAGTAAAGACAGTGAATGAGTTAAATGTGTGGAGAAACATCTGAACTTTATTTTCGTTAATGAAAGCGACTCTAACTCCGGATAAGCGGAAGAAAATAAATGGATGGATGACGAAAGCAACATGCCTAACTTGTTCTAGTTTAAATGCAAGTTAGTATTGATAAAATAGCACAAATTATATTTCTGCAATGCCTCTACTTAAGCGTGTTAAACTCATTTAATCAATACATTTGGAGTGGTCTCTAGTAGGAATGAATGTCTTGTAAGTCGCCACGCCTGAAACTTCAACGCTGTTGGTGCTCAAGAGCAGAACTGGGTTATTTATAATAATTCTGTTCGTGAAAACTTACAACGCTGCAGTCCTATAGTATGGAAAAACATCATTACATTTAAGTAGGTGGACTTTGCCAAAATATACATTTATAGACACTAAGTTGGAGGTCTGATAACAAATAATGAATTAATTTTTCTACACTCAACAAAAATATAAATGCAACACCTTTGTTTCTGCTCCGATTTTTCATGAGATGGACTTAAAGATCTAAAATTCATTCCAGATACACAATATCACCATTTCTCTCAAACGTTGTTCACAAATCAGTCTAAATGTGTGATAGTGAGCACTTCTGCTTTGCTGAGATAATCCATCCCACCTCACAGGTGTGCCACATCAAGATGCTGATCTGACGTCATGAGTAGTGCACAGGTGTACCTTATACTGCCCACAATAAAAGGCCACCCTGGAATGTGCAGTTTTTGTTTTTTTGCTTTATTGGGGGTCTGGGGACTCAGAACCGGTCAGTATCTGATGTGACCACCATTTGCCTCACCTGAGCACCATGACGTCTGAGACTGATGCATCAGTTATATATATATTTTTAGTAACGTGGTTATTTTAAACGGCGTTATTCCCATCACTGCTCTGTTGCATCTACAGCAGGCAGTGACTGAGACAGTGAAAACACTGAGGGTCTCCGCCCACCCGGCCAATCACCATCGTGTTTGTAAGAGCGTTACCGACACCTCTCTCTCCCTGGCTGCAGCTGAAGTGTGGCGGTCAGAAAGCCTCACACTGTTGCGCAACGTTTGACAAGCACATAGTAACGCACAACCTTCCATCCCCAGTAACGGTAACGGCGTTGCAACAGTGGGAAAAGTAATTAATTCGATTATTCCGTTACCCGAAAAAAGAACGCCGTTATACTTAAACGTCGTTACATCACTGATGGTCACGCAGATGTGTCATGAGATTTGAAGCGTTGCTGCCTTTCACAGACACTTTTTCTGCAAGTGCTGCAAACAGGATAGCCGTCTTCTATCCGCTGTCCCTCGGCATTCTTCAAATATCCAAAAAATTCCCGTACTTCCCACTTTGTCTTCTTTGAGGGATAATAAATGCCCTGAGCACTGCCGTCTCCTCCTTTGGCCATTATTTCAGCTTTAGCTTCAAGAAAATTTTGGTTGTAAACAACAAAGTGCGCATGTGCCGCCGGCAACTTCAGCAGATGATACGGTGGCTGGTAAGGGTCACGGCGCCTACACCGCAGCCACGGTAATCCACCGAGATAATATAGTTTTAAAAAAACAAGACGGTTATTATTATTGTCAACTTTTTTACCGGGGTTTACCGCTACACCGGTTACCGTGACAACCCTAGTCTACAGTGTGATAAAATGCTACAAGAATTATTACAAGTTCACATTTGATGTTTTTCAGGTTCTTTTATGAAAGAAACTGAACCTGGTTTGTTGCTAAACAGGAAATGATGTTTATTATAGCGACGGGTTCAAATTTTCTTCAAAAAACTGCTCGAGGTCTGGCTGTAAACATAAAAACCTGAGGGAAAACATGAAATAACCAATCGTAGTAGAGCCCTTCCAGCCAATCAGAGGCGAGAAAGGTGGGACCTTCCTTGGACATCCTACAATTCCAAATGACACCCCCTGGGCCAGAATGCTACCAAGGTTCAATATGGTCACAATGTTTGAGGTGTGCACACAGCACTGCATTATCCACTTTGGTATTTTGCAAAAATCAGTCTTACTTCATTTTTTATGATTATTTGATATTTTAAGGTTTTATTAGATGGTTTTATTTTGCCTGTACTCAAACTCAGAAAAGCCTGATCACATTTTTCTCACCTCCTTCTGTATTGTAGCAGTAAGCCGTGTAATGGCCAGAGCCGAAGCCCTTCCCATGATGCATCACCACAGCAGAGAGCTCGTAGAGGAAGTGCTTTGGGCGCGGCAAGCCGACCGAGCTGGAGCTACTGGGAGCAGAGCAGGGCACGCTTTTGGGTGGAGATTCTCTGCAGCAGTAAGGCTCCATGTTGAGAAGCTGGTCAAAGCTGACATGGACTCCTATCTTCTCTCTGTGGTTCCGCCCAGACCATCTGAGGATTAGTCACAAACCAGAGAGCTGACAGTCGGCCAACGTGCTGCATCAGAACAAGATCAACCCTTGACCCCGAGTCATGTGTGACATCATCCTACCTGAAGCGCTTGAGGTGAAGCCTGAGGACCTGAGGCAGTTTATAGACCATCAGCTGTTTCTGTGCTTCAGTTAGGGTGACGGGTTTGGAGGAGGTTCGGCGTTTGGCTGCTGCAGACACGAGGTAAGAGGAGCGTTAGCACAACAAACCACCTCTTACTACATTCAGTGCGTTTACATGCAGCCAGTAACCCTTTTAAAACCCGAATATTCACAATAACCCGGTTCCGCAGGTCCTTGTAAACACCGCCAAAAACCCGGATATGCTCATAACCGGGTTTTTAAAAACCCGGTTACTACACCTGGGGTAACCCTTTTCTAACCCGAATGTTTGGTCGTGTAAACGCATATCGGGATATCCCCATCAAAGCGTGTGTTCTGCGCATGCTCTGTTCGCAAGGAATCTTGGTCTTTTGAGTAGCGAGACGTCTTGTATGCGCCAGAACACCGGAAGTAAACAACAAGTTGGGAGCAACATGACGAGTCGCGGCACAGCACCACACTTTTGGAGTGACGAGGAAACTAAAGCGCAAACAAACGCAGTCGCTTTCTCTTCAGAACTGGGAAACATGTTGTTGTTTTCACGGATACCGGAACAAGAAGAACCGGAAATGACGCATATTGCGTCTGGACGTAGTCCACAGGTCCTGACGCTACCCCAACGTCCGCATTTACATCGGGTTATGCAAGTTAGAGGTAACTCTTTCTATTTATGCTTGTAAACGGGTTATTCTGATCAACTCAGAAACCCGAATACCGACCTTAACCCGATCATAACCCGGATATTGGCTGCATGTAAACGTAGTCATTCATGTGAACAGAGGTCACACAGTTTGACATGAAGGTGTTAAAGTGAGAGCTGCTGAGTTTAAACCACAGCTGGGACGATCAAATATTCACTCGCTTTTCCACTGCATGATGTAACCGACTGGAGGAAAACAAATAGCTTCAACATATTTTATGTGGGAAGGAATAAATGACAATAACAACACATGATGCAAATGTGTTTAAGGGAGTTTTCCTCTCCACAGTCGCTACATGCTTAGTATGAAGATTGCTGTAAAGACAAGGACACAAGTCAGTGACTCGATGCAATCTGCTGGGTTCCTTATAGAGCACGTGTCACACACAAGGCCCGCGAGATAAATATCAAAAATATATTAAAAATGACCCGCTGGCCGATTTTACAGCGAAGACTACAACTCCCACGATGCTTTGTGGCGTCAGCGCGGAGCCGACGCGCCCCCTCCTTTGTGTTTTTTCCAGCGCCTGCTGCCGGTGTCTGCAGCTCCGCTGTCTCGGACAAACTACACTCCTCTCACTCAGCGCCGAGTTTACTCAGCTGTTTTCTGACGTTGAAGCCCAGAAACGGAGATTCTAGCCGCTCAGTAATGTGTTCACGACTGAAAGAGAAAGTTTTCCTACTAACGTCCAGACAGAGCTGATATAACTCCAGCGAGCAGCGACACGCTCAAACCAGCATGACTCTGTGGTTGTGTTTCCTCCCCGACACACAACAACGTGGTCAAGCTGCTCAGACATGTTCATCAGCACAAACCTATGTGAGCACCTGTTGTCATCTAATGTTGTCATTATTATGATGAAGATGAACAAAACAACAGGAGTCTCCTCCTCAGCTCAGATCAACCCCATGATGCAGGTATCTGGCTGGAACAGGTGAGCATCACAGTAAACCAGTGGAGCAAACTGAGCTTTAAATATGTTGGTTTGATGCTCTTTTTCTGCTCCAAAACATGAAAGTTAACAGGTGAGATGTTGCATTTTCATTTAAGATAAAATGATATTTTATTTTGTTGTTGGCCCGTGAGAAAAGATTTAACCTACAGTAAACAGGAAGTGGAAAGGCTGCAGATAGATGAATAGAATAGAAAATCCCTTTATTGTTCCTCAGTGGGGAAAGCTAGACGTCACAGCAGCGATGACACGTATTACAGGAGAAAAAAAGGAGAATAAAAAATAAGAAAAATGAATAAACAAGAAAACATAAATCCTGAATAGATTTTAAAAATGCTGATAATACCACAAGTAATGAATACCACTGATGCCTTTTATTTAAAACCAACTTGCTCGTGTGTAATTTGGTTATTCCACATTCAGTGTTAATGCAGAAATATGTTTGTTTCCAAATTTAAAGGTTCAAATTACATACATGTTGATAAAGAAAATGTGCAAATTTGCCGTCACTTTTTCAAAAAATGTTAATGTTTGGCCCTCGACTCCGTCCCAGAGTTTCATTTCGGCCCCTTGTGAGTTTGAGTTTGACACCCCTGATGTAGAGGAACCTTTTAACTGACTGGCTTAATGAACTGAACTGGATTGAAGTGTTTGTGAAGTGCCTTGAGACGGCTCTTGTGACGCGGTGCTACAGGAATGAACTGAATTGAATGTCTGGGGCAAGTATTGTGAAAAAGACGAACTGAACAGGTGAGACTCACAGTTACACTGGTCACAAGCGTAGATATTTCCCTCCAGGGCTTCAGTTTCTGTAAACTTTGCCAGCATCTCCGTTAGATGGCAGGAAGCCTGCGCGGCCGACTCTCTGTTGTTACTGTGATACCGCTCAGGGAACTCCAGCGAAAGGTCCCAGAAAGGCTCCACGGTGTTGGAACGATGGCTGCAGGCCAGGCACGTCACCTGTAAACGAGGGTCAGGGTTGACTAGGGAACAGTGTAAAACTAGATGATCTCCAGGTGCACGAGTCCCTCCTCATTTTTAAGATTCTATAAAATCTAAAACAGAAACAGCCAGGACTCGGCGGACATTCCACATGAGACCTGTTGAGCCGGTGCACGATCTTCCTTCAGAAGTCCGGCGTTGCAGTAATATTACTATCAAGCTTGGCGACACCAATGCCACACAGAGAAAAGAAATGAATGTGCCTGATAAAAATGATCAAAAATAATTAGGGATCATCATATATTTCTAAGAATTATGAGACTAATTCACACTCAGAACACCAAACATGGAAACATCTGAAAATATTCCAGAATACTGCAATCATCCCTACAAGGTTATTGTTATGGGTCATGAATGCAGCTGCAGGTAAATGTAGCTTCATCTCAGCTATTTGCTTGAATACTTTAATAAACCGCTGCTAAGGGCAAATTGCTGATCTGACTCTTTAATGCAGCAGAAATGTTGCAATATTACGAAATGATGTCATCACGCGTCTCCTCCAGCATCCTTAAATCTTCTGGTGCCCAGATCCATGAACTGGGGTTTGTTTTAAACGAGTACGACTGTAGCATACTGGCGGCCATTTCTTACCAGAAACAGTGTTTATGTTACTAATATTACTGATGATGTTTACTCCGAACTCAACTCCAAAACAACAACAACAATAAAACACGACCAGCCTCGGGAAAAATCTATAAAGGTAAATCTTGAATTAGAGCGACAGCACTCATACTCACTGTGAGCGCCGCTCTGCCTCATCGTCTGCAGCGTGCTGTCTCTGACTGTGATTGGTCAAGTGATGACACGTGACTAACACACTAGAACAAAGACTGTTTGTGAACAAGAGGAGTCTCCTTTCCTTTCTGATTGATTTCCATAAGAGTGACTGGAACCCATCGCTGAAACCCGACAGAAGACACCCCCCCCCTTCAAAAAAACTCTTCGGATCTACACGTGAACGCCCCATTTGGCTTCAAAAGCAGCGATTTTCGCCAAAAGGCGACAAGTTTGCATGTAATTAAATGGCAAAGCTGAAAATTTTTAAGAAAAAGTTATGCCCTATCAGAGTCTTACGCCACCCACACATCCAGAATGAAAACTGCATCACAAGGAGACATCGCCTGGTGGACAGGGAGGACGGGTCTGCAGTGCTGAGTGTCAGACACGATCCATTTTATACGTCGGTTGTTGCAATCATAAACTCAATCTACGGCACATAACGAGGCATCTACGTATTCAAGCACACACATACCAGCACACTTACTTAAACAGAGCAATTAAACACGCACACACCCAATTAAACGGAGCTGCTCACACACGTGTCTATAGCTCTGACAGGACATCAGCAAAAAAGTAGATTTTGGGGTAACTTGCTTTTTATTATGATTGTTTAACCTTCTGTTATAAAGAATAGCTGCTGTTAAGTACAAATGTGCACATACCAGGGTATCTGCAGGTTTAAGGGAGCCAAATTTAAGACTTTTTAAGACCTTTTTTAAAGCCACTTTGACCAAATTTAAGCTATTTTAAAATTTTAATTTAAGCTATATTTTCCAGCTATTGCCTGGAACCGGTGCTAACCACGTCGTGAACGTGGGGTTAACCATCCAGTTACCATTAATGTTGCACTTCCCCATGGCGCACGCTCCCACTAGCTTAACCAGCTAATGTGCTCATCTAAAAATAGCCCCCTTTCACAACCAACTGAATGTGTACGGTTCCGCTTACGGCAACATCACACACAAAAAATGCTGAACACCAACTAGAAATTCACAAAAATTTCTATAGAAATAAAAGATTCTTGTTTAGTGGGCCTTTGGTAATTTAAGACCTTTGGAAACTGGATTTAAGGATTATTTGTAATTTTTACAGATTTTCAAGGCCTTAAATTTGGAAAAGCAAATTTAAGACTTTTTAAGGACCCGCGGATACCCTGACATACTCTGACCCATTATGTGGTTGGTTGGTTTAAGGCTGTGTGTGTTGGTCGTACTTGGCTTAGAAGTTGGCCATGAAAGATGGTGTTAACCACGCTGAGAACCTGCTTGATGAGCCGCTTCTGTGGGTCTCTTGTAGTCGTGTGCGTTCCTGTGCTCTCCAGCTCGTGCTGCACCTTATCCAAGAGCTCACACAGGAACTCCTGAGCGTCTTGCTGCACGTAGCCCCTGAACGCAGGAATCAGCTGCCAGACTGAGTGAAGCATGGCAAAAGGTGATACCAGCGCCCATTTGCCAGACCACATAACTTGAAACAAGGTGTGCAGCTCGTGGCAAAGTGAAATGTGCTTGGAACTGGGCTCTTTGGGTTGTATCAGCTCCATGCTGCGGGCTCGGGAGGCCCCGCCACTCAGACCTGCACCAGAGCCCAAGCTGGTCTGGAGTCCCTTCCTTTGGTACAAGGCGGACTGTGATGAGGACTTTTCTGCCAGCTGGCCATGGACCGCAGAAGCCAGGAGCTCCAGT
Source organism: Nothobranchius furzeri (assembly GCF_043380555.1). Taxonomy (NCBI): domain Eukaryota; kingdom Metazoa; phylum Chordata; class Actinopteri; order Cyprinodontiformes; family Nothobranchiidae; genus Nothobranchius; species Nothobranchius furzeri. The sequence continues at coordinate 35,018,613 of NC_091741.1, read as the reverse complement.
GCCTGAGCCAGGTCCAGACGCAGAAAGCACTCCCTGAACACTAGTAGGTGACTCAGCACCTGAAGGATGGAGTTCATATAACAAGTGTTGCCTAAATTCCTCAGGCCAGTCACCCCAGGAGTAACTGTGGGACGTTGTTTGAAGGGGGAGCCATTTTGTTTGGTGCTCTGCTTCCGGCGGACAGGGGTCTGGGCGATGTGAGGGCTTGCAGAGGACGTTTTGGGCTTTAGTTTGGTATTAGTGGAACGTCTCTGGGATTTGGGAGCAGGCTGGGCTTTTTTTGTTTGTCTGGTTTTCTTTGGAGCAGCCACGACAGAGCATCGAGTCCGAGGCCTGCGCATGTGAGATGGTGGCTCACGACTTTTTGTCTTTTTGCATGGCTTCTGAGAAGTTTGTGTCGTTACAGCCATGGCCGCAGCTCTCTGGCGTTTCCGACGCAAGCGGCGACTCTTCCTGAGGGGAGCGTTCTCCAGTTCCTCCTGTAGCTGCCTCTTTAAAGACCGCCTCCTCTCTCTGGCCTCCCGTTTTTGTTCCTCTTCTTCCTCTCTCTTTCTCTCTTCTTCCTCTCGCCACTTTCCACATTCAGTCAAGCCAAACCAGAGGCGAAAAATACGACCCATGAGTACCCTTCGGCGATGCCACAGTGCGGTAAACATTCGGTCCTCGTCCCTCAGCTGCAGTTCACTGGCACCACATGGCATGAGGGCATCTGGTGCAGCGCTAGCAGAGCGGAGAGTACGCCCACTGCGAGTCGTGACCTCATAACGCTGACTCTGGATGGCGCTGAGTGTGCTGCGGAGCAGCTTGAGGTCTCCTGTGGCATTGTCATTCAGGACGTAGTCGTCACACAGGTAGCAAAAAACATACAGCTCATTAACCTCCATTGCCAGCGGGTGGCGCTGCAGCTGGAAGTGCTGCAGGGCGTGTTCTTCGATGTAGCGGCCGCACGCCACATGCGCACAGCCCAGACAGGCCCATACGGACTCGGTGGTGTTGCAGTCGACGCAGTGCCACTTCTGAGGGTTGAGGATGGAGTGGTCCGGGGCCAGGCGCAGCCGCCCCACATGCTTACACCTGTCCATGTCACACACCTGCCGGACAAGCTGGCTGGCTCTGTCAGCCGATAACTGACAGTATGTGCACAAGGCTGAGTGTGTGTGTGTCCACAGTTCACACTGGCTTTATATCACCATGGCAACCATAGCGAGCAGAAAAATTCAACCCTCCCAGGTCATTGTTGCGTCGTCTGCAAAGGAGAGAAAAGATTGTGTTGGAGAAGATAAAATTGTAAAACAAAAGAAGTAAAGAACTCTGAAGTGGGCCGGTTTTATCACTGCGGTGAAAATGTACTGTGGGAAAGCACAACCAGCAGCAGCGTTTTCTCAAGGCCACTATGTCTAACCCCCACAGTGTTTTATGAGGCCACAGCTACAAACAGTAAACTAACTGATAAGTAATCTACAACATTTCCCAACAGCAACTGGCTTAAGAATAAAAGTAAACAAGACTATTTTGTAGATTCCTCAAATATCCCTCATATTTCACTCATGGTCTCTAGTATGAATTAATATCTTTTAAGGTTGGGGTGGGGGACACCGGTGCACCATTTCCAGGAACTAGAAGTGAGCCACATCACAGCTGAGCTTCAGACAGCAGGTTTACGAGTCTTTTTTCCTGATACTTGGACAACTCCCACCAGGTTGGATAAAAGAACGTGACTCTACCACTGACTTGCAACGTTCATGTTTTTTCTCCACAAATACAAGTTGGAAGGAGTTCTTCTGCCATGATGTGAAGTTGCTAATGGTTAGCTTCTGCTAGCAAGACATTCTCTGCTGGTCTCTGGACAGTAAACCACCAACAGCCTTCCCCATTGTGAGTCAAGATGGATGAGTCTGTGAGTGCTTTAGTGACAGGGTGACGTAGATCTGTCAATATTTTCAAATCCTAGAGTTTCACTGTCTGTTTTCTATCAGAAGCTAATGCAGGAGATAGGTGTAGGAGACTATTTTCATTTTCAGCCTGCATGAAACACTCAAAAGTGACAAAATTAAGGTTTAAAAGATGCTTTTTCGTGTTCCACAACTTTAAAGAGCAAGTCACCCCCTACCAGACTATTATTACTCCACTCCCACTTTCTTTTTGAAAAATGCTAAACAAAGTGTTGCCTGGCGGATAAATACACACACAGAGACACACAAAATTTTGACATCATAATGTATCAGTTAACTTTATAGTGTACCTCTTAGCCACTAGCTAAGATTTAAATTCCAATACAGTGCAGTTTTTACCTGAAGAGGGTGCAACACTGACAGTTTTAGGCAGAATATTTAAATTTTAACTTAAGCATGAGGCACGCTGGAGGCGGATGCGCCGTGCCCGAGATTTTGAGCAGTCAAGTGGACACACGGGATGCGCCATGCTGCTGAGCACTTGATGGAAAGTCGCACAATAATCACAACATCACACGGGATGCGGGAAGTGACTCTTTTGTATACAATATCAGACTTGCCGCTGTTTTGTGAGACTCAAATTCATTAAAAATGGATAAGTACGCTATTTATTTGACTATTTTAAGATCAACATCACTTTAAAGTGATCAAACTGGAGCTGGGTTTGTGGTGTAAAGTCGTTCTGCGTCGTAATGTTTGTTGTAAAGTACTCCACAATGTTGTTAACAGCCGCGGCACGGTGGCGCTTGAGATAGAACTGACACCTATCTTCAGCACCTCGGTGAGGTGCTTCTGGGAAGCGGTGCTCCCCGTGTGCCCAACCTCATTGAGTGCGTTTACATGCAGCCAGTAACCCTTTTAAAACCCGAATATTCACAATAACCCGGTTCCGCAGGTCCTTGTAAACACCGCCAGAAACCCGGATATGCTCATAACCGGGTTTTTAAAAACCCGGTTACTACACCTGGGGTAACCCTTTTCTAACCCGAATGTTTGGTCGTGTAAACGCATACCGGGATATCCCCATCAAAGCGTGTGTTCTGCGCATGCTCTGTTCGCAAGGAATCTTGGTCTTTTGAGTAGCGAGACGTCTTGTATGCGCCAGATCACCGGAAGTAAACAACAAGTTGGGAGCAACATGGCGAGTCGCGGCACAGCACCACACTTTTGGAGTGAGGAAGAAACTAAAGCGCAAACAAACGCGGTCGCTATCTCTTCCGAACTGGGAAACATGTTGTTGTTTTCACGGATACCGGAACAAGAAGAACCGGAAATGACGCATATTGCGTCTGGACGTAGTCCACACGTCCTGACGCTACCCCAACGTCCGCAGTTCAATCGGGTTATGCAAGTTAGAGGTAACTCTTTCTATTTGTGCTTATAAACGGGTTATTCTGATCAACTCAGAAACCCGAATACCGACCTTAACCCGATCATAACCCGGATATTGGCTGCATGTAAACGTAGTCACAAACTACAATGGCTTGTATTTAAAATGACAGCGCGGGCAGGACACGCTCCAGTGTGCCCAAGGCTTAAGATGCACAAAAGTGCCACATTATTGACTACACTTGCCTTCAGCACAATTATATAGTTTAACGGATAAAAAGTTGATTTGGAGGTGACTTGCCATCATCCAGCTGCTTCAACCAGCCCACTGTCATCTGGACAAAGCAGGCAGCACTGTGAGGGTCACGTTCTTTGATGTCTCCAGTGCATTTAACACAATCCAGCCTGATGTACTTTGCCAGAAACTCCAGAAGACACAGGTGGGGGCCTCAACTATCGCCTGGATTAAAGACTACCTGACAAACAGACCACAGTTTGTGAGGCTGAAGAACTGCACATCAAACCAGGCGATCAGTAACATTGGAGCACCACAGGGGACTGTACTCTCACCATTCCTTTTCACCCTGTACACCTCAGACTTCCAGCACAAATCAGAGACCTGTCATCTACAGAAATACTCAGATGACTCTGCAGTTGTCGGGTGTATCAGAGATGGACAGGAAGCTGAGTACAGAGAGCTGGTGGAGCGCTTTGTGGCATGGTGTGGAAACAATCATCTGACCTTGAACGTGAACAAAACAAAGGAGATGATTTTAGACTTCAGAAGAAACAGGGTGGAGTCAAACACTGTTTCCATCATGGGAGAAGAAGTGGAGGTGGTTGAGGAATACAAATACCTTGGAGTTCACCTGGACAACAGACTAGACTGGAGAAAGAACAGAGAAGCTGTTTACAAGAAGGGACACAGCAGACTGCACTTCTTGAGGACGCTTAGGTCCTTCAGTGTCTGTAGCAAGATGCTGCAGATCTTCTACAAGTAATCTCTTCAGCCATCGTCTGTTGGGGTAGCAGCATCAGAAGCAGGGACCTGAAAAGGCTCAGCAGCCCAATAAAAAGGCTGGTTCTGTTCTGGGGACGACTGTGGAACCACTGGAGGAGATCATGCAAAGAAGGATTCTCCAGAGAATCAAGAAAATGATGGACAACCCTGAGCATTCTCTTCACAAGACTGTCCGCCAACGGAAGAGTGTCTTCAGTCAGAGGCTTCTTCAGTTTGGCTGCAACACTGACCGCTACTGGAGATCCTTCCTGCCAACAGCCATTGTAATATACAACAACTCTTTGATGACTTGATTATTATTATTATTATGAGCTACTACAGCAATCAGTTTCCCTCTGGGATTAATAAAGTATTTTTGAATTGAACTTGCTTTTAAAGCAACCTAATAAAATACCAAACTTTGTGAACACACCATAAAAGGTTAAAGCTGTGGTTCCCCAGTCTTGCTCATATCCTACTTGGTTTATCTGAACACCTCCACCAAATTGTTTATCTCAGTAAATTATACTAGATTTAAAGGACAAACACTGGGAAAGTGTAACGCAACTTTGATTTTCTTCCTTCCTCTCATTCTATCACAGCCTGATGTCTGTGTCTGGCTCTGCTTTAAGCCTGATTTCTACTTCTCCGTCTGCATCGGTGCGGAGACACGCAACACCATTATGCGTCAGCGCAAGGGCTCTCCGACGGGCTCACAGAGGGTGATGGAGACATGCCCAAAATTTTAAACATCTGTCGAAAGTGACGGAGATCGCAAGCTTGTGATTGGTAAGGACACCGCTTCCTGTATATTCGTCACCAGCACTGCTGTAGCTCCGTTAAAAAGTAAAACAGATATTTAGCAGCAGACCCCAAACAGACTGAAGAAAGCATCACGGAAAAAGTCCAAAAATATTAACATTTATTCACCCGTGAGTGAAAGAGTACAAAATATGGAGCAAACATGGACATAAACTGTGGGAAATGTGGGTTTAGAGGTGGCGACCCATGAAGAGATGGATGAGAATGAAGGACAAATTTGTTAGTAAATACACTATCGTGGACCGGATTCATAAGTGTTATGATGGCACGATACCACAGAACAGCGCAACACCCTCTGTTGTCCTGGCGGGGAATTGCTTTGCAACACTCCGCTGCCTAAACAGAAGTTCGAATGTGAAAACTTTTCTGACACTCCATGTGCGTCTCTCCGTTGCGGATTTCATGGAGAAGTATAAATCAGGCTTTAGTTTTAACAGCACTGATATGCTGCTTTAAATATGAAATTGTTGGTAGTACCTTTCTAAATATGCTATAAACCACACAGTCATTAAATGACACCCGCCACCCTAATATCAGGTCAACCTCATCGCGCAGGGAATTTTAAAAACTAAATACCTAGGGCTTTTTTAAAATGTGAAATCTTTAGTATAGAAGGCGTGCTACTTAATTGTGGTAACAAGATTCATTAAGCTGATGTAAAAGCAATAGTAAAACACATTTCAGCTGTCATTCAAAACCGATTCTGTGAAACAGATTAAACTTCAAATATAATCTCAAAATCATTTAATATCGAACTAATGTTCGTTTTCATAACTGAACAGTACTGCTCAAAATAACGATTAGTCAAAGCTGCAGTTCCGCTACAGAACATTCACTGATTTGTGTAGTTGAGAGTGGTCTAATAATTGAGCATATTGGTGATTCTTGATCCTGAGTTTCTGATGTAGATCAGGATTTATGAGCAAGTCTGCGCGCTTTCCCCAGTAATATTTCCAGCTGCATGCACTGAAACTTCCCCTCGTCTTTACAATAACTCAAACAATTAACGATTACACAGCCGGTAAGTCAAGTGAACCAACAACAGGATCAAACCAGCAAAACAACAAACCCTTATTAACCGAAGAACTTACGAATAGTTGCTTCCTAATAGCTAGCGTTAGTTAGCTAACGCTAACATTAAAGCTTTGAGTATTAAAATAGTAAATCGCTAAATAAACGTGCCGGTTCCTTCAAAATCGTAATAAATAAGTTGAACATTGATACATGTCCCAAATGGGCATGTCTAGTTCACACTGTTTGTATCGTTAAGTTTGTGTTTACGCTAACAAATAAGTGATCCATGGCTGTCCTTGTAGCTAAAATTAGCCTAGCCCGCTAACTAGCATTAGCCAACCTGGCTACGCTCCCAGCAAGTTCACGTTTTAGCCACAGGTCATGTCACAGTGTTGGTCACGTTTCTAGCATTCGGCCCCGGTTTGTGTTTCAAACAAGAGAAACTGGCTTATAAGAATGTGAAGTACGCGTTATTATAAAAACAGAGCATACCGAGGCTCTCCTTGTAGTTATTCCCCTGTTTCTAAAATGATCGCCATCTTGTCAGTCCTTGTCGCGTGGTGCAGCTCGCGCACATCCGTGCTGTGTGACGTTGTTGTTGTTTACATTGATTAAGCTTCATAACATTTTTAAAATACAGGAAAATTTCATTCAATTTTTCATTATAAATCTATGATTCCGGTGTATGTCTGTGTCAACTATTTTAATTAAGGATAAAAAATACAATTTAGGTTTTTTTGCTCATTGATCATACTTAATGCAGCGGCTGCCGCTAAAGATAGTAGATACACCAACATAATGTTGAGTGGTTGTAAATCTTGCATACATACCAATTATTTATTCAGTAATAAAGATTTTGTTAGTTTACTAAAACGGATTTAAGTGACTTATATTAGTAAATCTTGTCTAGAAAAGGGCCACAGAAAAGGAAAACATCACCACGAGTTTATACCAGTTATTTTAATGGCATTAATGCGTGCTCATTCACAAAATTCAGGTAGGGCCATGGTTAGAGCTGAGTAAAATTACAGCACTGTAATTATGACAGAACAGAAGAAGTACCATTTAATCCACTAGAGGGAGATGCTGCGTTATTCACAACTAATTTAACTTATATATATATATATATATATATATATATATATATATATATATATATATATATATATATATATATATATATATATATATATATAAACGCAGCTGTACATGAAGAGACAGGAAATGTTTTAGCCACAGAAAAAACTTGTTATCCATTTTAACAGTAGCCTATTCTGCCAAGTCTTTGAGCCATGTGTCTTTTCTTAATGTTTTGCCTTTCTTGTGTGGTTTTACTTGAGCATTACCTCTCAAATATTTATGAATGTTTGTTCAAAAGTGGCTTTTTAAAAATATTATTTGTGGTTTAGCATAAATCTACAGCTGTCTCTCAATGGATGCTCAAAAGAGAAACTGGATACACTCTGGACAAAAGCTTAAAAAGCAAGTCACCCCCAACTCAACTTGTTTTTTTAATGATAAACTATATAAATGAACATCTAATTGGGCTGTAGACACGTATAGTCAATTATTTGGCACTTTAGTGCATCTTAGTTAAAATTTAAATATTCTGCCTAAAACTGTCAGTGTTGTGCCATCTTCAGGTAAAAACATTTCAATTTAAATCTGCCATCGCTATTAGCTGAGGTACATTACGGTTGTTTCTCAATGCCAAGGAACCTTGCCTTGATGTCTTGGTCCCACCGTGGTTGCCTAGGAGATATGTCATCAGGAACCGCCAAGGAGTGTTCCAGTGTTCATGTTCTACCTTTGTTAGCCATTTAGCTAGCTGAGCAAGGATACACGAGAGCAGGGCCAGATTAACACTTTGTTGTACCCTGGGCAACAATATTCAAGGGCCCCGTCATCACAACCCGAGGATCACCATAATATGGTCACATACAGAATATTTAACTGTAATATGCAGTAAATATACTCAATACTTGAATGCCTGACATCACGTAACCCGCTCAGGGTAACCTTTGACCCACCTCGTGTGGACTGACCAATGAGGTGAGGGTCTTAACTTGAGGCCCTCTCTTCTTTGGTCCGTCTGCATGAGACTGACTCTCAACTGACGTTCAAAGTCATAGGCAGCAAAGCCCGGGTGGACAGTTTGTTTAATGTAGGGTGATCATATTTCCATTTCCAAACAAGAGGACAGGGGATCTGTGCCTATGACGTCACACTATGGCAATGCCACACAAACCACGCTGGGACCCATTTTTTTGTAAGAACTAAATTAATATCAGATTCTGCCAATAAAAGGGCTCCAAAACAATTCATATGTAAATATTTAGCATATTTATTGAAAAATCTCATTTTTCTGCTTTAGTGCTTCAACAAGGTTTTATTAATAATAAATTATTATACATTTTGTTTTACTACAGCATCGGTACGCTTCCTGTGCACAGATTATTAAGGATGCTTGTTTCAGCTGTGAGATTAGACGATAGGATCAATGATAAAATAAGTTGTCACACACTCCATGGAAACTTTCAGAGAATCCACAAATAGTGGCTTTCGAATGGTTTTGTTACTTTTTGCAAGTTTAGAAAAGCAGCAGATGAGACAGCATGTCTGATAATTTAGTTTTTCATCTGATAATATTAGAACATGTCAGCGACGTCTGAGGGGCTTTTATAAACACTGTATAACTAACACTACTGGAGAGGGTATGAATTACATAGAGGCTTCTGGGGAGCCCAGTTAGGGTGGGGCGGGGGGGGGGGGGGGGTGTCATTTTGCCTTGGCCCCCAAAATGCCTTGAAACGGCCCTGGGTGTGTGACTGAGTGTTGAAGGTGATCTGAGTTGTATCAGATGTATAAATATTACATGTGTGTAACTTATTGTTTTATACCGGTAGAAACGTGTAGTGGAGATAAATCTACCTACATTTTACTTTGTTTTCTTGTTTTTATTTAACTATTTTCCTGTCCTGTCTTGTCTCTCATCTTCCTGCATCTCCTCTAAACTCTCCAGAAAATCTGTTGCCTGGATTCTTACCTTTTCACCTCATCAGTTACTTCTGAGCAGACCAAAGGGATCTCCTGACCGCAAAGCGGAGAGCGCGTTTCGATGCTGCGTCGGTGAGTTGACATCACCGCAGCACAGGTGATGAGCTCCGCAGTTGTAGAGCGCTTCAGGCACAGATAAGACAGAAAATAGAGAACATGTGCGGACATGAACGATCGTGTGTTAATTATAGTTTTTTGGTTGCGCCACTTTGAGAATGGACCGTGCGCTGGAAGCAGCTGCCTGGAGCGCTGCGCAACAACGATCATCGCTGTGCCGTTCTCTGTGCTCTCTGCTCAAAAGAGTCCATAAATGATGTAATATAGGTAGAAAACTTTTTTCCGGCTCCCCTGGATGTGTAGGATATACAGCTCCCCCATAATTCGATCCCTGCTCCTGGATGAAAAGCCGGACATTTTCATCAATACAAGAACCCCCAGTCCGGGGAAAAGAGGATGTACGGTCACCCTAGTTTAATATAAAGTAGGAGATTACAGATACAGTATTTTGCTCGTACCCTTGCTGCCCTGGGCCTGGGCCCTTTAGAGTTTGTGGGCCCCAATTGTCCAGTTGCCCATATGGTTAATCCGGCCTTGCACGGGAGGTGTCTTGTAGCCTAGCCTTGGTCAAAAATTTCCCAGAATACACTGCAGTATTCTCAAAAGGATGGCGGATCAGAAGTCGGCAGCTACTTCGGGGACAATTTTCAAGTTTAAGTCAACTAATTTAAAATGTTTTTTTTTAGATCAAAAGAAGTTATCTTTGGTTGGTTAGTTAGCTCATTAGTTGCAGCTTTGGTGGCTAGCAGGTAGTAACTCGCTTACACATTTAATTTAGCAAATATATACACAATTTAAAAAGTAAAAGGCTCGTTATATATTTATATTGAAACTTATATGTTTAAAATATAATGTTATCTCCCGTGTCACGTGACGTTATGCAAGTCTGTTCCATTTAACCGTTTTCTTTGACCAAGGAAGGACAGTGTCGTCGTAAGCAAGGCGCCTTGATATTGAGAAAAACCCCTTGACATTAGCTGGTACATTATGATGTCACAAAGTCGTTGTGAGCCTGTGTGTGTGTGTGTGTGTGTATACGTTAGTGGCTCCACCCTATTGGTCTGCCAGGCAACAGCATTTGTTGCATTTTTCAAACAGGAAGTTGGAGTGGATTGTGGCCATTTCTCAATGCTCAAGGGTGCTAGTACGTTCTTGTGTACTAGACAAGTATGTACTTCACAAGGGCAGCAGAAAGTCTGTTCTACCGAGTACAGGAGGTTGAGGACGGCATTTGGAACAGATGCGTACTCCGCTGTGTCCTGGCAACAAGCGCTGCTTCTTGCTACAGTTAATAAAATGACCTGACATAAAAATAAAAGTCTAGTTCTTTCATTAAATAACAAAATAATAACAAACATGTATTATTTGTATTTTGTTTGGCCCACTTTTATCAGAAAGGTTAAAATACTAGCATTTTTCACTCTAATGAATAAAATAAATTTATTTTTCATCAGAAGAGAGCTACGGTGCTTTTATTTTGGTAGTGGGTTAGCTCATTAGCATTTTGAACATTCGTGAAGAGTAAAACCTAAACACACAGAGCAAAATTTACAGTTTACACAGGATTATTTACAATAACAGACAACTTTATATTATTTTATTTATATTTCTAATTTAAAACATTATAGTTATTAGCTTTCTCCTTTGTTTAACGGTCTGCAAGGCAATGCATTATGGGAAACTTTGCTGTCCCAAGTCCGCAGAAGGGTGCACTGATGCATCATTGATACAATAGGTGGAGCATGAACACATCCAGGAACTTTGAGCGAATTTGCCGTTATGCATACTTAGTACTGGAACAGTCCTTGGGCCATTGTTGACGACGTTTCACAGTGACGTGAGTACACAAGTTCAGACAAGTATGCATATCAAATACAGGCCATTTACCATTTGCATATTGAGAAACAGCCTAAGACTGTGGTAGGGGGTGACTTGCTCTTTAAAGAGCAAGTCACCCCCTACCACAGTCTAACTCCACTCCCACTTCATGTTTGAAAAATGCAACAAATGCCGTTGCCTAGCAGACCGAGAGGGCAGAGTCGCTAACAAATACACACACAGGCTGTGTCTCAATTCAGGGTCTGCATCCTTCGAAGGACCCAGTCTACTCGGCCGACGTGGGCTGGGTCCTCCGTCGGCCGAGTAGACCGGATGTTAACGGCTGTGAATTTGGACACGCCTGGCCTTCATGAATACCCGCCTCTCCCTCGGCGAACGTTCCGTCGCCTAGCAACCGTGGAACCGCTGAGCAGAAGGGAGAAGGAACTTTAAACGATGGAGCTCGAAGTTTTATTTAGATCTTTAATCATTTACTTGACTGTTGGAGAGCTAATTCAGAGAAAATACTTTCGACAAGCTGAGCCTGAGCAAAGATGTGATAATAGTTTTTAATACTTTCTAAGGGTCTTAATTTGACCAAAACCGATTTATCACCTTTTAAGACTTTTCAGACCCAGCGGGATACCCTCTAGTAAACAATTCTCATTTGTAAACCAAAATAAATTCAAGAGTTTAATGCAGAACTGATTTTATTTAGATATTTCTTTTATATGTACATGTTTAATCTTTATTAACCATTTTTTTCTAGCAAAGTAAAAAGCTGTCAAAGTTCTCCCTTCTCTCCTGTGCCCTCTGCTGTTCTGCCTCCATCTGCAGCCTCATGTCCTCCCTGATCAGCTCCAGAAGCTGGTCATCGCTGGCACCTTCCCCTGGATGCCCATTTTCTCCAGAATAGTCTTAACAAACATGTAAGAAAAAAACAGGAAGAGAAAAGAGGACAACGGGTTATTCCTTTCATGTTTTCGCAGAAAAAATAAACTCAAACGAGTTTTTAAAATATGAGATGTTATTGTACCTCCATGCCACAGCCGCCGAATACTTTGCTCCGGTGATCATGTGGTCCATCTCTGCCCTAAGCTTAATAAATTCCCTGGTTTTCTCTTTTGTCCCTAAAATACAAACTTCTATTAAAATCAGGAGGAAACGTAGCGGGAGAAGTACGACACCGAGCGCGGCCGAACATACGAGCCGAGACCGCAATACAAGCACTTTTACTGTAACATTTCTAACTAAAATAACGTTCATGTATCACAAAAAGTCCTTAACCTAACAGTTTTCAAGTTTATACTGACATTTATATGCACAATCCTCTCCGACAGCTCCCGCTTCACTGTCCGCCATTGTTTTTAAGTTTTTCTGCCGGCCGGCCCGCAAGGCATCTTGGGAAATGCTACCTATTGAAGGATACACCGGACCCATCCTTCATTCAGGCGAAAAGAAGGCCGCATTCGTCGACCGCATTTGAAGGAGTCTTCGAATTGGGACAGGCCTAGTCACGGCGCTGTGACGTAACCGGCCGACGAATCCGGCAGACGTAGGATGCAGACCCTGAATTGAGACACAGCCACAGTCTCACAACGACATTGTGACATCATATGGTACCAGCTAACATTCTAGGGTACCTCTTAGCCAATAGCGATGGCAGATTTAAATTCAAATGCAGAGTTTTTACCTGACAACGGCACAACACTGACAGTTTTAGGCAGAATATGTAAATTTTAACTAAAATGCACTAAAGTGCAAAACTATTGACTACACGTGTCTGCAGCACGATTAGACACGCATTTATATAGTTTATCAGCAAAATAAGTTGATCTGGGGGTGACTTGCTCTTTAAGGAAAAGCTACACGTCTGTTCTTGGAAATTCCATGCTTTCGTTCTTTTTAAACACAGAAACAGTTTTGTTTACCTGTTTTGTTGCTACAGTTTCGCCGACGGCATCGGTGAAACTGTAGCAACAAAACAGGTAAACAAAACTGCTTCTGTGTTTAAAAAGAACGAAAGCATGGAATTAGAACCACGACACAGCAAGAACACACCTAAAATGTTCTTGGAAATGTTTTCATAAACATAAAATTTCCAGGACAACTTAATGTTTAAATAAAGGCTGTTAAGGACTAAGTGATGGCTAAAATGTACTTTTCTGCCTTGTGGCTGTAGCTGTTTATGGTCATGTCGTCTTCCTGCTTAATACCTCCTCTTCTCTATGCCAATTTCATGGATCAAGTGTGTGTTTATGTCAACTGCCCCTGTTTGTGCACCTTCAGACACTTTGTGCGCCAGCGTGCGATGCAGGCGCAGTGTTTCCTGCTGGTTAATGGTGGTAGTCACCATCTTGAGATGCTATCCATGCAAAGAAAACAACATTACACCGTCTGCAGCATGACGGCAACAGCAGGAAACAACCAGACCGGGCAGAAATAGCATTTTGACAAAAGTGTCTGAGGACAGCAGGCTTTAAATTAGGTGATTAATTCTTCCATAAATATCACATAATGCGTCATCAGTTAGAAGCTGAAAGGCAGGAGAAGCGTTTCATTTAGGAAAAGCTTTAATCTCCACACATGCTTGCTGAATTCATGTGAGGAATCCCTCTCATGTTGTGATTAGTGGGGAACTGATCCATACACGCCTCGCTAAAGCCTTTCTGAACAGGAGGAGTGTGTGTCAGTAGACCAGAGGCTTGTGTGTGAGATTAAGGGCATTTATGAGTGACTCTGAGGAACAGGTATGTGTTGATGTGCCATGCAACGACTGTGAATCATCTCTAATGTTTTTTCTGCCTTAATGTCCCGCAGGCCTTCATGTCGGCACACGCTAACCCTCCTTCCCACCCTCCCCATTTGCTTTTCACCCACGCTTCTCCTTTTTAGTGTTATTTAACCTCTAAACATGGCCGTAACTCAATCAGTATTTTATCTTTAAATCAAAGAATTCCATCACCTGCAGTTTTAGTCAGATTGATTAATCCACAGAGATGGATGTGATTTCTCGCTGGTCTTTTGTTTTGCATTTTTATTATTTTAATCAGCATCACAGTGTTCTCATGAACGCTTGTTTTTACAAAGCTGGGTGATAAAAACACACTGTACGCTACTTATATCATGCCCCAAACAGCAAAACAGCTGTGGCGGCCTCATGGAGGGGGCCATCGTCTAGCACACTGCTGCTAACCACTTAAACATTCTCCCTCTCCTGATAATAACTTTTTGCTTTCCTTGACGTTGGATGTGCTACTACTAGTTTATCCGTTTAATTATAGATTCACTAGGATAAATACAATAAAGTTTATCTCTCACCAAATAGAATATTTACTAAGACATCACAATGTAACCATAGCAACACTACTTGGTATATTTGGTGTGTGTGTGTGTGTGTGTGTGTGTGTGTGTGTGTGTGTGTGTGTGTGTGTGTGTGTGTGTGTGTGTGTGTGTGTGTGTGTGTGTGTGTGTGTGTTCTCCATCCCCAGTGAGTCGTGGAGGATGGCTGCTTATACTGAGCCAGGATTCTCTGGAGGTTTCTTCCTGTTAAAAGGGAGTTTTCCTCTCCACTGTCGCTGCATGCTTGCTTAGTATGAGGATTGCTGTATAGTCACTGACACTAGTCAGTGACTTGATGCAATTTGCTGGGTTCATTATATAGGAAACATTATTTCTGATTGGCTTAATGAACTGACCTGGATTGGAATGTTTATTATGTGAAGTGACTTGAGACGACTCTTGTCGTGATTTGGCGCTTTATAAATAAACTTGAATTGAACTGAAAAAGATAAAGTGCACGTCCAGCTGGGGAAGGCAGATTAACGTCTTCAGGAACAGACAGATATTTTTCCCAGGAATTGTTAGATTGAGGTTCAGATACAGTTCTGGTGAATATTTAACTCATCAGGTGTCCAGAACAAAGGTGCTTCTCAGTGGGAGAATGGTTCTAGCCAGATTTAAGTGCTAATAATACACTCACAAAGGGTAATGGCAGATGTGTGCGAAGCAAAGCGTTCAGTCGGAACGTTGTTGACTTTCTTCCAAGCATTTAAGTTGTTTACAAGAAGTAATTCTGACTCAGTTTTATTATTTAACTCTCAGGCAACCAGCTATAACTAGGTTCGGCACAGGCGTTAAGAGCTCGCCCCGTAATTGGAAGGTTGCAGGTTCGAGCCCCGCTCAGTCTGTCGCTGTCGTTGTGTCCTTGGGCAAGACACTTAACCCACGTTGCCTGCTGGTGGTGGTCGGAGGGACCGGTGGCGCCAGTGCTCGGCAGCCTCGCCTCTGTCAGTGCGCCCCAGGGCAGCTGTGGCTACATTGTAGCTCATCCCCACCAGTGTGTGAATGGGTGAATGACTGATTGTGTTGTAAAGCACCTTGGGGGGTTCTAGGACTCTAGAAGGCGCTATATCAAATACAGGCCATTTCCCATTTTTTACCATTATGACCTATTTGAACATAAACCAGTGCTTCTGATTCTCAAATGATGGAAACAGGTTTCGGCTCTTCTGTTGTAATGTTGTGTTAGGTGTTATGCCTCGCCCACTGCACACTGTACAAATAAAGTTTTTTAATGGTAGAATGGTAAATCCCCTCTCCTACTCATTTTCTGAACCACTTTTACTCAGTAGGGCCTCGAGGAGTTAGCGTCTATCTCCAGCAGACATGGACATAGCTTTGACTTTAGAAGTGGGGGAAGCCAACCGGCATAAGGTCTGGGGGGATCTTTACAGTAAGTACCGTATTTTCCGGACTATAAGTCACACTTTTTTTCATAGTCTGGCCTGTCCTGCGACTTAAACTCCGGAGCGATTTACATGCCAAATTATGTAGGCTATACCGCGCTGCCGCGGGCCGGCTCCGGACCAGGAGTGAGCTCCCCTGCCCCGCTGGGAATAAAAAACACACAGCCATCACCTGCCGGAGCCTGTTGCGTGCCGTTGCGCAATGAATCCCAGGTTTCAGCTCCTCTACCTCGCCATCACCTGCTGCAGCCTGTGGCGGAGTGCTGCGGGCCGGCTCCGGCCCAGGAATGAGCCCCCCTGTCCCGCTGGGAGGGTTTGAAACACCACCATCCTCTGCTGGAGCCCGTGGCACGCTGCTGCGCCGCGTTGTTTATTCTGTCATTGATACCGGTGCTTGTCTTGCAATGTGAAACACTTGGTCTCAGATTTTGTAAGAAAAATAATCAAATTTCCCCCCAAAATGCGACTTATATATGTTTTTTTCTTCTTATGTTTATATGTTTATTCATTTCGCAGACGCTTTTATCCAAAGCGACGTACAATTTTTTTTTATAACCTATAGGGCATGTTGTGATCTGTGTAGGAAACCGGAGTACCCGGAGGAAACCCACGCATGCATGGGGAGAACACGCAACTCCGCGCAGAAAGGCGAGTTATGAACCTGCGACCTTCATGCTGCGAGGCAACAGTGCTAACCACTGCGCCACCATGCAGCCTCTTCGTTATACATTTTATGGCAGGTGCGACTCCGGAGCGACTTATACTCTGGAAAATACGGTATACAAAAATATGTACAAAACTAAGTGAGCATGTCCTGTTTACAAAGTGGAGCGTTAGCAAGAACGGCCAATCACACGTTAGCAAGTATCAGCGGAGCCAATGATGAGCTTATGGACAGTTCTAATGGGAAACAGGAGGTTGTTGACCGCTTGGTCCTAGAGCTCAACCAATCTATTTAATATAGCATAGTATTGTTCTTGGATGGTAAAAAGTGCAGGGGATGAAATTTGACTTTGGAAAAAGTTGGGGGGGGACATACCCCCCCCCCCCCCCCACCTGGCAAAAAAAAAACTACGTCAATGCCAGCAGTCATGGACGTAATTTTGGGGGGGGACAGGGGGGACATGTCCCCCCCCCACTTTTTCCAAAGTCAAGTTTTGACCCCTGCACTTTTTACCATCCAAAAACAATATTACTTTATATTAAATTGACACTGGTTGAGCTCTAGGACCCAGCGGAAAACAACCGTTTGTGTATAAGCCTGTTTCCCATTAGAAGATACTGTAAAGATACCCCCCCCCCCCCTGTGTCCCCCCCACTTCTAAAGTGAATTTTACGTCCATGCCAGCAGTCAACAGAAGAGACACAGACAGGTCCCCAGTCCACCACAGGGACACAGAGACAACCAGTCACACACTCCTAGGGACAATTTAGTCTCCTGACATGTTTGTTTTTGGTCTGTGGGAGAAAACTGGAGCAGCTGGAGAAACCCATGCGTGCATGCAGAGAGCGTGTTATCTCCACGCAGAAAGGCCACAAGCAGGATTAACACCTCGGGCCTTCACCTGGGTCACCATGCAGCTCATGACAATATCAAATAATCCAGATCTTGGGTTATCAGTCTAATAACTAGAAAGGGATTATTCAGGCAAAGAACTTTGCTGAAAGTTCTGAAAGCAGCATAAAGCTCAGGGATTGGCACAGCTTTTACTGTAACGATAAAAGTTTAAAAGCCCGCATTTGACACTTGGAGTGTCATAAAGGATTAAAAACAAAAACAAGCAGCTCTGCAGCTTGTTTTCACATTGTTGGCCGGTAGACCGTTTCAGAGAAATGAAGCCATTCCGGTGTTTTCAAGGTGGCGTTGACGCAGCTGGATGCGGAGCTGGTTGTGTGGCGGGTGAAAACACAGGTGCAGGTGAAGCCAGAGGAAATGCTTTGCAGCCTGTAAACAAACACGCCTCCTGTAATTTCTTCCTAAGACTCTTCTCCTGCTTGCTTTGGTTAGGCAGGCTGGATGTTAACATTGGCTGCATGACAGCATCTGATGTATAATCTTTTATAGTGCTCTGGCTTGTCATGAGTGCCTGTTCGTCCCCTGAACTCTCCGTTGTTGCACCGATCTGTGGGTTTGGTGAGAATAGATCGATGGGATCGGGATTTAGCTTCAGAGACCGTAAAATTCATCAGCAGCAGCGTTTTGATCATTCTGCTGTGTCAACACCCTCCTTGTTCTGGCTTGCTCTTCATGAAGAAAAACATTCCATCAGTGTTTTCACATGCAATTAAGTAAAGCCAGAGACCCGGGTTGGGATGGCGTCTGAAGATGGTGCTGGATATTTTTAGTTAAATCGAGTCACTAAGTTGGTTTCAGTCTGGTCTAAATCTTCTCATTTCCTCTGTGTGAAGCACAGCTGATGGAATATACCAACCACATGACTCACTTACCCAGAGCACATTTTCCCTGACTAAAGGTCTTAGAGGAAATCCATTCTTAACCTATTTTCAGCTTCTTCTACTCTCCCTCTGCCTTCAACAAAACCCAGTAGCAGCTGTTAAAAAACTTCAGACATTCTGTGTTTAAATGTTTTCTCTTATAGGTTGTATAACATACTATAATATATATATATATGTATATATAATATATATATATATATATTATATATACATATATACATATATATATATATGTATATATATATATATATATGTATATATAATATGTATATTTAATATATATATATATATATTATATATGTGTGTATATATATATATGTATATATATATATATATATGTGTGTGTGTGTGTGTGTGTGTATATGTATATATATGTGTATATATGTATATGTATATATGTATCTATATGTACAGTGGGGCAAAAAAGTATTTAGTCAGCCACCGATTGTGCAAGTTCTCCCCCTTAAAATGATGACAGAGGTCAGTAATTTACATCATAGGTACACTTCAACTGTGAGAGACAGAATGTGAAAAAAAAAATCCATGAATTCACATGGCAGAATTTTTAAAGGAGACATAACATGCTTTTAAGTTATTCCTTTTTACATCTAAATCCTTCAGTTGGGGTCTAAATACAGTGGAACTGCAGTTCTTTGGTCTGATTTCCTCATTATTGTTGCTCTACAGACCCTCATCTACCCCTGTTCTGAGGAGAGTCTTGAGAACGAGCCGTTTTTGGGTACTGTCTCTTTAAACTGGAGGAGGAGCTGTAAACTCTGCCCCCCTCCATAGTGCAGACCTGTACTCTCCTCCCCCAGCCGGACTTTGTAGTTCTATAGAGAAATCATTATTTAGCATAGCAGATTTAGCATAGCATATTAGCATTTTTAAAACATGTGGGGAGAGTAGTTCATCAAGCTGTTTCAAGGCTGCTAACTCTCTCATGCATTTGTCTGTAGTCACTCACACACACACACCCGTCACGGCCGACGGAGGGACAAGCTAGCAGGCACGTGCGCGCGCGCGCACACACACACACACAAGGAATGCTGCTTGCTTATTTATTTCTATAAAAAATGTTTTAAAAAATGATACAGCTCATTAAAACACCATTAAAAGAATACATTTTTTTAAGATCTCTATCTATATATATACATACATATAATTATAAATAATTTTATAAGTAGTCTTATTTAGTATTGGGTGTCTTAATGGCTGAAAATGGATAAAAAGCAGTTACATTTTAATTTAAAGATTTGAGATTCGAGTCAAAAATAAAGAACATTCCTCCAAATGTTCTTTAATGTGATCATTATAATTCTAATGCTTACAACTTTGTTTTTATTGTCTGCAATGCGTAGCCTATATCTTTATTAAATGTGTTTAGCTGTAAAGTGGTAATTCTCTCTAATGTGTACAGAGAGGTGGACATCAGTGCTGCAGTGAAATTCCCAAGATCAGTCTGCTTTGCTAACAAATATAGTTAAATCTGACCTGCATTCTAAATAAATACCGTTAAGTGAAAACATCAGTAGGCATTGAGTTATTGATAAAATCCCTAACAGCCAGAATGGAAGAAGAGCATGCTGGGTCATCCTGGACCTGAGCCTGTTCTGTGTATTTACCTACAGGATGCAATAAATGTCTACAAGGCTGAGTTTGGACCATTACATCTAAAAGAAAACATACAATCAGTGATTTTTTTTAAATTGTTTACATTAATATACAAATTTTCTAAGTATTAACCTCACAGCAAATAAGTAGAACAATATAATAAACAGGCTTTAGTAGTTAAACAGGCTTTAGTAGTTAAACAGGCTTTAGTAGTTAAACAGGCTTTAGTAGTTAAACAGGCTTTAGTAGTTAAACAGGCTTTAGTAGTTAAACAGGCTTTAGTAGTTAAACAGGCGTTGTGCACACAGGTGCTTTGTGTCTCGGTGCTGGTGGTGTCTAGGTCTCAGAGTTCCTGTCCTCCTGCCGTCTTCTGTTGTCCTCAGGATACGGATTGATGTTTCCTGATGATGAGGGAGGGGCAGTATGTGGGCTTCAAACTGGTCCTGGATAACAGTGGGAGACCTCCGTTGTCTGAATACGGAGACCAGAGGGTTGGTGAGATGCAGATCTTCTCTACCTCATCTAGAAACGGAGTTGGTTCAGGGAAAACTTTTCCAAAGACCAGTTCCATGATGTCATCGTCATATTCTGCAATGATAGACGATTACTTTAATGACATATTTTGTTTACAAGCAGCTTTAGGAAAGTCATTTCTTTAGCTTTCATGTTTATAGTCACGTTTGTGTTTGTTCACAAGTTCACTTTGCTGCAGTGACTTCATATTCTTACAAATGTAATAAAATAGTGACACTAAAATTATACAAATGATTCCTTATGAAAGGAAGCTCATTAGAGAGCAGTGCAGACAGACTTACTACTCTATTAAATCCACTGTGTTGACGCACTTTAATGACTTTGTCACGCTGCATTTTAGCTGATATGGGACTTTATTTACTGGATGCTAAGATTACATCACACTCACGTAGAATAACACACAGACTCTCTGCTGTTACAATCAGTGGGAGGTTATCATCTGGTGTAAAAGAAGGCGTTGATCAGAAATCACGTTTTATTCCACTAAAATCAGCCAAATCCGCATTAATCTGGGTGCTAACTTTACTAGCATACTGTGCTAGCGATAGCAAGCCGGATGCTAACGCTTTAGTGCTGCTAATGCCCGTAAATCTAAAGTAAAGTTTGTCGACATTTTAGAGTGATATGAAGCTTACCGCTCTGCTGCTGTGTCCCGGTGCTGCCACATTCAGATAAAAATGACTCCTTTTAGATAGATGAAGCCCTCAGTACTTACTAGCCTGAAGACACGAAAGAACGAACCACACACACACACACACACAAGCACAAACACAAACACACTACTTTTTCTTCTGTGTTTTTTAGCAGTAGTGTCATCAGCTCCTGGGTTTAAATACTGCCACACCACCCTTCCTTAAAACGAGGAACAGTTTTGAGCTGTGTGTGGCTAAAATAACCAGACATTCTGCATTTTTCCAATA
>NC_091741.1:34897291-34992291 GCF_043380555.1 Nothobranchius furzeri | reverse complement strand
AATCCCCTGGAACTGGAACTTGACTATCTGACTTCACATCCACATGTTATTTATCTTTATTTATTGCACATCCACAGTAAGCAGCGTGGTATAGGATTTTTTAACCTGCAAAGGTTGCATTCTTTTTTATGCAAATGTATTTTTCTTCTTTTGGTATTTTTACCTCATTGTATGTGTGATTATGCAGCACCGTGGACCTATGAGGAGCAACATTTCATTTCAGTGTAGGTTAGAACATGTAGGGAAATGACAATAAAGCTGAACCTGAACTTGAAAAGTTGTGCCCCTCCATTAGATTATATTCATGCTCAAATATAGACAATTTGTTGTGATTCAAACATTTTACCATTTGAACCACTTTCTTGGGTTTGTAGTTTAATACTCCAGAAAAATTTGACTAAATTATATATATATATTTTTAGGCTTTTTTGTAGAGACCTTTTTAATGACTAAAATATTTTTAAATCATTTATAGTAGCTTTAAATGAAAGATTAAAATATATTTGGTTCCTATTAGGTCTACCTGCCTTCTTCTCCATGCAGGACCAGTGGGTACCGTTTGCTGTGCAATACCCTCAGAGGGCTGGTTTTGGGGCATCTGTCTCAGGATGATGGGTGCTACCAGAGAAGGCCATAGTGACTCCCAGTGAGAGAAAGGGAAGGTGGGGGAGGTTATTGTCACCAAGGCTGCGGGAGCTGCCACGCACTCCGGGACCAATAGCAACACAAGAATGCTGACAGGACAAAGGCCATAACTCCATTCTATAGCAACACAAGCGAGGTATTGTGCTCATACAGGCGCGCACACACACACAAACACACATGCGTTTGCCATTACTACAATAACACACACACACACAAAACCATACTGGAGCAAAACTATGCCAAAGGAGTATGCACGCATGCCAAATACTCATTCATCAACTAGGTTCCCACACCATGCAACCCCCCGCAGGACATCTCCATCACAGGCTGAGAATGGCCAGTCAGTCCTGGGACAATGAGAGAGGGAGCAAGAGAGGAGGTCTGTAGTTCAGCTGCAGCAGTGAATGTGTGTGTGGTGTCCTGTTGTGTCTACACTTCAAGGCCAGTTCCCACAAACTCCTCCTTTGGTCTAAGCCATAGGTCTCCCCAAGACAGAAACGAAAGGATTCAGGTGTTTTGCACCTTTCACTCCTTAATGTAATGGATGCAACATCATCTCTACATAAGTTGTGTTCATGAACCCTTTTTGTAAGTCGTTCTCACCAGGAGTCATTGAATAAATTTGAGATATCATAAAATGATTAATGACAGTTTAAGAAAAAAGTTGGAATTTATTCTGATATTTTTGTAATCAGCTGGCTTCATCGTTCTTATGACAGATGTGGTTAATCTTGGAAAGTTTTTGAGCTTAACAAGCAGCTTGGATCATTCAGTGTCTGATAAGGTAGACAGGCTTTAGTTCTGAAAACACAAACAGTGATGGACTATTAAAGAATCAAGAACATCACTATGCATTTCAGCCTCAACCAGATTGTATAAATTAATACTTAATAAATTAAAACACTTCTATTCCTAGTAGGACTGTATGTCATCATCTCGTAAAATTATATTTTTTCAACAAATGGTGAACAGTGGCTCTTAATGTAATTGGGGATTCTGCACAATTTTTGTGTCCTCCAAATCCCAGAGTGATAAAATGTAAAAATTAAAGCAATATCAACAACAGTGGCAGAGGAGTTAAGTGTTTGCCCCTTAACCAGAGGGTCGCAGGTTCGAGCCTCGTCTGTCACAGCTGTTGTGCACTTGGGAAAGACACTTGACCCTCCTAGCCTGCAGGTGGTGGTCGGAGGGGCGGCGTGGAGCCGGCGGAGCCAGGGGGAAGAAGTGACCGACTTGAGCTGGCTGGTTTGAAAGACTGGGTGGATCCTTAGGGAGGTCGGAAGCCGCAACCTAAAGGCGAGGGGCCTGATCCGATGGACCACCTCGAAGGGGCCCAGGAATCTGGGGGCCAGTTTCCAGCAGGTGCCCCTCAGTCGCAGGTGGGACGTGGAAAGCCAGACCTTGTCCCTGGGGCGGTAAGACGGACCGGGTCGGTGGCGGCAGTCATTGGTCAGTCACATGGCGGCATGGGCTCTGATCCAGGTGGCCCGGCAGTGGCGGATGAGAGACTGGGTGGCGGGAACGTCGTAGTCCTCTGGCTGATGATCAAGGATGGAGGGCTGGTACCAATAACAGGTCTTGGAGGAGGAGAAGGTTGTGTGACAGCCCCGCCCAGAAGAGGTATCGAGGCCACTGAGTGAGTTAACTGGAAATGAAACAGCAGAGGAACCAGCCCAACTGCCACCAGCCTTCCAGAACTGGGCCATGAACTGGGGGCCATGGTCAGAGACAACGCTGAGGGGAAACCCATGGAGACGAGTTCTGCTGTTTCTTTTGCCATAGGGAGGCCAGACAGGTCCACCAGGTGAACCGCCTTGGAGAAAGGGTCTGTGATGGTGAGGATGGTGTCGAGGCCGATCACATTCGGCAGTCCAGTGACGAAATCCATTCCAAAGTGGCTCCACGGTCTCTGGGGAACTGGGAGAGGAGCGTGGGTGCCAGTGGGAGGTTGTGTGGACGTCTTGCTGCGGGTGTCGCAGGCAGCTGTGTACTCCTTCAAGTCCTTTTCCATGGTAGGCCACCAGAGGGAGCGCCGCAGTATTTGGAGGGTACGGGCTGCCCCGGGGTGGCCGGACCATTTAGAAGAGTGAACCCAGGTGAGGGCCTCCTGGCGGCACAGTGGGGGCATGTAGAGGTGATGGGTCGGCGTCTCCAGGGGTGCTGGATTGGTGAGGAGGGCCTGGCGGATGGACACTTCCAGGAACCATTGAAGAAGGGCCAGAAACTGTTCTGCCGGCAGGATGGGTTCTGGAACGCTTGGCTGGGGTTGGTGGGAGTGTTGGTGAGACAGAGAGTCCACCTTGGTGTTCTTTGTGCCGTACTGATGGGCCAGCAAGAACTGAAAAGGCTAGAAGCCCATCGAGCTTGGCGTGGGTTCAGCTGCTTGGCCGATCGGATGTGTATTAGATTTTGATGTTTGGTCCAGATGGTGAAGGGGACTGCGGCCCCAAGCAGCCAGTGTCTCCACTCCTCGAGGGCCCTTTTGATGGCTAGCAACTCCCTGTCACCCACTCCATATCTCTGTTCCCTGGGGGTGAATTCCCATGAGAAGAAGCAGCACAGGTGAAGTTTATTGTCCGGGCCGCATTGAGACAGAACAGCCCCAGCTCCCATGTCAGAGGCATCCACCTCCATGATGAACACTTTCCTGTGGTCCGGACAGAGCAGGATCGGTGCGGACGTGAAGAGGTGGACCAGGTGGCGGAAGGCCCTCAGGACATCAGGCGTGAGACAGGCGTCTGGCGTAGATTCTCCGTTGATATATTCGTCCATCACCCGGCTTTTGGCGGGTGACAGGGAGAACAGGTGACCTCGGTTGGGGATATCGCCCCGGGTTGGAGATTGATATCCATGTCGTAAGGTAGCCGGGGGGAGGGGGGGAGGGGGTGGCATATTTGGATGGCTGGCATTTTAATAACATGTCCAGGGTGGCCGTCAAGGTTACCATCCATGCCGTTCCACCTTTTGGGGAGACCAAACTGCGGCTCCTCACAAGTAACAAACACCTTCCTCTGAAGCGTGGTCACGGAAGCAGACAATTGCATGATCATATTTGACATGACTTCCATCTTGGACTCCTGGCGGTCAGCGAGGCTGCGGAGATGGGTGACTTCGGCATGGAGCGGGAAGCAGTAAGCGGCTGGCAGGTCAGGGCATGGGTAGGACGTGCTCCCAAGAGGAGCAGGAGGTTGTGCTCCGGATGGGAGCAGGAGGTTCGGCTCCGAGTGGGACCAAGAAGTTCAGAGTTCCCTTGATAAAACAGCTCGGGTATTGAGCATGAATGATCCTCTATGACTGAGGGCATCTGGGAGAATGTTTCCGGCTTTTATGGGTGACGTTGGAAACGTCGGCGAGCGCCGGAGGCACAAGGCATGTTGGGAGCTGGAGTCCGGCTGGGCCCGCTTGGGGGTGGATCCGACAGGAGTGGATGTGACACTTATCTGTCTGAGCATTCCTTCTCTGTGGCCGTCTCCAAGTTTTGGTACTCCACCACCTCCTTCACCCATGGTGTCCCCGCAAGGTTCTGTGCTAGGGTCTCTTCTCTGCGTCCTGCAATGTTTCCCCCAGCGCTTTATAAGCCTGGTGGCCCGCCAGGCTTTGCTTGGCCACCCGCCAATCTGTATCCAGTGGGCAGCTCAGAACCGAGCTGGCTTTGTGAACTAGCTTGTTGAGTCTCTTCCTGTCTCGGTCAGAGCTGCCAGCACCCCAGCAGACCACAGCAGAGTGGATAACAGAGCCAACCACAGAGTGATAACAGGATTTTAGCAGCTGGGAATTAACTCAGAAGGACCTCAGTCTCCTCAGGAGGTGGAGGCGGCTTTGGCCCTTCTTATACAGCATCTGTGTTGTTGGACCAGTTCAGTTTACTGTTGAGGTGAACACCCAGGTACTTAAAGGTATCCACCCCCTCAATGTCTGCTCTCTGGATGTTTACTGGTGAGTGTCAGTCACCATTTCATTTGTTTTGCTGGTGTTCAAGCAAACCTAGTTATGCTCACACCAGTCCTCAAAGTTCATGATGACTGACCTGTACTCCAGGTCATTCCTCTCAGACACACAGTCGACAATGGCCGAGTCATCAGAGAACTTCCGGAGGTGACAGCTGCTCGTGTTGTAGGTGAAGTCTAAAGCCGGGCGTACACTGTGTGACTTTTTCACTTTTTTGAGCCGATTTTCCACTCGTGCGAGAAGCCACGAGTTCGGGGCGAGTTTTGCGCCGAGCGTGGTGTAGTGTACAGGGAGTTACGAGAGGCGATTAACACCACGTGACCAGATACCGATCAGCAATCGAGAGCTCGCACGGACTTCTGGCGTGTTTAATATTTTGCTCGTCCCTCGTGAGGGTATCGCACTGTTGAAGAGGCACTGCGACCCAAAAAGTATCAGAACCGCTCACGGCGCATGCGCAATCCTGCATCAACACCGCTCGCCGGCTATTTCCCTAATAACACACGTTGTTCGTTTTTGTTTCTACACGTTTTTTTACTCACAAAGATTGTCAAGAAAGCGTGTTTGTCGTGTTCATGTCAAATTAAACTGATCACAAAACACAGATTTACTTTCTTTATTTCGTTTTCCTCATCCAACCCCCATAAATCCCTGTGTGTCCTCCTGCAGCACTCCCGAAGGACAACAGGCAAGACAAGACAAAAAAGTCTGACGTGTTGAGTAAAAACTGCTATTTTTAGCATATTTTTTAGGGCCGACGTGTTGCTACCAGACGTACAGTGTGAGCAGTCAGGTCGCATCCGAGAACTGGGTCGTACAGTGTGAGCACATGACTCGTGAGATCTGCCCTGCGAGGAAGTCATACAGTTTGAGCTGAAGCCGAGTGCTACGAGTGAGAAAGTTGCACAGTGTACGCCCGGCTTAAGGTGTAGAAGATGAAGAGAAAGGGGGAGAGCACTGTACCCTGAGGAGCTCCAGGACTGCACGCAACCACCTCAGACGTACAGTTGTGCAGCCTCACATGCTGTTGCCTGTTGGTGAGGTAGTTTAGGTAGTCCACTCCTGCACCCCTCACCTTCTTCTGCAGATGATGGGTGAGTCCATGAATGTTATGTAATGTTGTGTTTTCTGTGCAAAAAAAGCTCTGGCGCCCCTGTTTCAGGTTGTAGAATTTTTTTCTGTGTGTGTGTGTGTGGGGTGGGGGGAGTGATGATGGTGGAAAAAAACAGGATTACTAGTTTTGCCAATTCATTTCAATGATAAGCAAAATTCTTGTCTCTGATTGGCCAATAGCAATGCAACTCTTCTGCTGCCTCTGTTTTCTCTTCTTTCTTGCCTTTGTCCTGTTCAGACTCGACTAGTAATGCCTTGTATGCTGGTCCGAGTCAGGGCGCGGTTGCACGCCTCCAGCTTGTTCAGAACTTGGCATCTAAGTTTTTGACAGGCACCAGACTTCGGGAAACATTTAGAAGTATAGAGCAAAGTTTAAAGTCCTCTTGCTTGCATATAGGGCCTTCACAGCACTGCTACACAGGCTGAGACACCCTCTGCGCTCTCCTTCCCGTGGGCAGTCACAAGCCAAGGTGGGCGGGGCCATAAATGTCAATTTTCCTTACGTAGAAAAGGCTGGCTTTTTCTGACTCGCTTATTTTCCCATCTAATTCCTCTCTGCGACTAATGCAGGCGATGGGGGTAGAAGAAAATTTTCATCTTCCGCATGTGTGTGCAACTCCAAGTGACTGACCGGATTTCAAATAAAAACAAGTACTACACAGTTCCACTGTGTATCTTTAAAGTTCTTTGTTTTTCTTTCAGTCACAAATAAAAACACAGGAATTCATTTGTTTGGATTAAAACTGTTTTTATGTACTGTGTTAAGAAAATATGGATGACTGTAGTTTAATGAGTGCAAAAAGAGGCTTCCCCAGTGGCACTAATTACGTTCCTGTTCCCTGTGTGCACTCATTCACCCTTTACCCCGCTGTCTGGAAACAGCTCAGCATAAACCCGGAGGAGACGAGACTGCTCTGCCACAAATCTGTGAATGGGTCAGGAATCAGGACACAAGAGGCCATCCGGCTTCATCTGTGTGAAAACATCCACTTCTGCGTCTGTGAGATGAGCCAGGAGGACAGGTGAATGACCTTTGACCTGGCACGCATCTTAAAGCTGCTCAGTGTGCCAGTAATGTGTCCACACCTGTCAGACACCCACGTCACGCGTCTCACCCCTAACAGAGCATGTGTGCTTGTCTGGGCCTCTCTGTTATGGTGGAGCTGTGTGAATGTGTTATGGGAGGGCGAGTGATGGATGACCTAATCTGAAGGGACATAGAAGAACTGGAGGGGTGTGTGCGTGCGTGCGTGCGTGCGTGTGTGTGCGTGTGTGTGCGTGTGAGAGAGAGAGAGAGAGAGAGAGAGAGAGAGAGAGAGAGAGAGAGAGAGAGAGAGAGAGAGAGAGAGAGAGAGAGAGAGAGAGAGAGAGAGAGAGAGAGAGAGAGAGAGAGAGAGAGAGAGAGAGAGAGAGAGAGAGAGAGATAAGGATATTTTTGTCTAATTTATGTGAAGTACTTCAAGGCCTGTGAAGTTATATCAATGTTGTGAAGTTGGCGTTCAAGTGATTGTGTCTGGAGTCCGCTGTGCTCAAGCCCCAAGCATTCACAGACACGGGAGTTTGTCTGATTACAATTTTTATTATAATAATTTGATTATTATTATTATGATGATGGCTCCCACTGCTATAGCGCCTTCTAGGGTTCTAACCCCCCCAAGGCGACACACACACACACACACACACACACACACGTCTTCTATCATAGTGAGGGCCATCCATGGACTCCCATTCATTTTTGTGACTGATAAATGTCCTCACATTGTAGGGAAAGTAGTGAAAATGGTCCTCAGTAGGGACCGAAATTAGTTTCCTTCGCAGGGTGTCTGGGCTCTCCCTTAGAGATAGGGTGAGAAGCTTGGTCATCTGGGAGGGGCTCGGAGTAGACCTGCTGCTCCTCCACATCGAGGGGAATCAGGATGCCTCATGGTGAGGTTTTCCGGGCACGTCCAACTGGGAGGAGACCCAAGGGAAGACCCAGGACTGGAGGGACTTTGTCACTCAGCTGGCCAGGGAACGCCTTGGGGTTCCCCTGGAGGTGCAGGCCCAAGTAGCTGGGGAGAGGGAAGTCTGGGCGTCTCGTCTTAAGCCGGGCGTACACGGTGCGACTTTTTCACTTTTTTGAGCCGATTTTCCACTCGTGCGAGAATCCACAAGATCGGGGCGAGTTTAGCGCCGAGCGTCGTGTAGTGTACAGGGGGTTACGAGAGGCGATTAACACCACATGACCAGCTGCCGATCAGCAGTCGTGAGCTCGCACGGACTTCTGGCGTGTTTGATATTTTGCTCGTCCCTCGTGAGGGTATCGCACTGTTGAAGCGGCGCTGCGAGCAGCTGCGACCCAAAAAGTCCCGGAACCGCTTGCGCATGCGCAATCCTGCATCAACGCAGCTCGCCCGCTATTTCCCTAATAACACACGCTGTTCGTTTTTGTTTCTACACGTTTTTTTACTCACAAAGATTGTCAAGAAAGCGTGTTTGTGTCAAATTAAACTGATCACAAAACACAGATTTACTTTCTTTATTTCGTTTTCCTCATCCAACCCCCATAAATCCCTGTGTGTCCTCCTGCAGCACTCCCGAAGGACAACAGGCAAAACAAGACAAAAAAGTCTGATGTGTTGAGTAAAAACTGCTATGTTTAGCATATTTTTAGGTCCGACGTGTTGCTACCAGACGTACAGTGTGAGCAGACAGGTCGCATCCGAGAACTGGGTCGTACAGTGTGAGCACATGACTCGTGAGATCTGCCCTGCGAGGAAGTCGTACAGTTTGAGCTGAAGCTGAGCGCTACGAGTGAAAAAGTCGCACAGTGTCCGCCCGGCTTTAGGCTACTGCCCCCGCGCCCTGACTCTGGATAAGCAGCTGAAAACGGATGGATGGTCCGCAGTAGGTATTAAGTACAAGAACACACGCGCACACACACATGCAATTAAACTGTTGAGGAAACCGTGATCTTTAAATTATCTGCAATGAAGTAAAAAGCAAATAAATGAAGCTATCGTACATCTTTTCTATTGGTGCTTTTTCTGAATTCCTGTTGCAGTAAAAGAAAGTGAGAACAAACATGTATGAGGCCGGATTGATCCTTTAATATTACCAAGAACAAAATAGACACAGCAATGAGCCATAATATTTATATAGATATATACAAATAACACTGAAAGGAAGGAAAAATGTGATTTTTTTCTGAGTTCAGCAGTGAAGCGTAAATATGAGAAGAATCACATTACTTATAAACATCAGATGGTTTCACCCCTACAGAGGAGCTTAAAACTGCACTGAATCTGAACTGTGCTTGAATTATAGTGCTCACTCACTCACTCACTCACACACGCATGCACACACACACACAGTCAGGAAAATACATTCAGGTTTGCAGTAAAACCCATTTTCTCTGATTTCAACACAGACACACCTGGACTGGCTAAGCTTTAACCACCTGTAGTGGCTTGTATGGCTTGTTCAGCGTCGCTCGGGGTGATAAGCACATTGTGTCTGCAGCTAACACACACCACTGCTTCCTTGTGTGTGTGTGTGCGTTCACCGTATAGGGAACACACATCCATCCACCTCGGGAGGTTGTGTCCAACTCGGTTCAGTCTGCGTGTCCATGTTTCTGTTTCAGTCCATCTTAGGCTAAAGTGCTGCACAGGAGGAACAGCTGTTCTCACACACTCAGTATTGGACATAAAGATGAAATCCTTGTGTTTTTTAGCTGCATACTCCTACATGAGGATAGAAGAGTAAATGTTTGCTCTGATGTCAGACACAAATGTCTTAATATGTCCAGAGTGCCTTTCATTTGTGCTGTCCAACATCAACTCTGTCCTCTCACTGAACAAAAGCTGTTCGAAGAGGTCCGATCAGCCCAGGTCAGTCCTCTAAAACCTGCTCCCACAGCAGGCTTCGTGACTCAGAAGGAGTCTCACCAGTCAGGTCACTTGTCCCTCTTGTCTCGTCACTGTTCATCTACCAGTTGCAGTCTTTTTTGAGGAAGGCAAGGACTTTGCGTCCCAAACTGGCTTTCCAGGGCTTGACAAAGCTCTTCATGTTAACCAGGAGGCGACCCTGCTTACGGTCTGAATGACCCGCCACCAAGTACTCCACACCTGAGAAACCAGGACAACGACAATATCAGTTCAGTTTATAGAACCTATTTAAAACTTTAATCATTTGATAAAGTTTCTTTCATTACTTCATATAAAGACATTCTCGTGCACTCCTAGAGCACCAACACGTTCCTTTTGGCAGTAATAAATAAATTCTTTGTATTTTACATTATAAACGTGAGTCTGAGCTAAAAATGCACTGTACAATAACAAAAACAGGTTTTGAGCTATTTTCATTTCATTTGTATAAGTCTTATATATTCTCTAACTTACCAATAAAATCCTCCTAAACAAACATAATTGAAGACTGATGAGCTAGCGGTAGAGACCTGCACTGGAGCCCTAGGCCCGCGGGCTTCGGGCCAACGTAATTACCTCGGACACGGGCCGGGCCGGGCGCCTTTATTTTTAATCGAATTCATGAAAAAAACTAAACACTTGAACGCAGCAGCACCTGCCTGCTTCTCACGCACCCGTTAGCTCAGTTAAGGTGTGTGTGGTCTATAAATGTGCCGATATAAACGAATTCTCAAACTGCTGATTGAAACATGTGCCCCTATTCTAATACGCCATTTTATGTCCACTTTGATGTCAGAAACCATTCGTTTATTCTCATGAAAACGGCAGCATTCTGTTTTTCTGTGAATAAATTCGCTCTGCAGTTAAAAAATACAGCATTCGTTGCTGGTTTTTTCTAACTGGAGAGCACATTTTCAGAGCGGCAGATTAAATTTACAAACGCTACAATAACTGGGGGCGTTTATTTAATCTGCTGCTCTGAAAATGCGCTCTGCAGTTAGAAAATTAGAACACTGCTTTATTTCTAATTGCACAAGAGCGCATTTTCAGAGCAGATTAAATTTACAAACGCATCCCATTAATATGGTGTTCGTAAATTTCATCTGCCGCTCGAAAAATACGCTCTGTTAGAAAAAAGCTGCATTGATGCTGTTTTTCTTTCTTTTTTACTGCAGAACGCTTCTCACAGATAATTAGAACGCTGAGTATTCTGTCACGCTAAAACATTATAAAAGGTTAAAAAAAGTCGGGCTCGGGTCGGGCCAGAGAATCCTGAAAACCTTTCCGGGCCGGGTCGGGCTGGGGCTCCAGCCCCTCGGGCCGGGCCGGACACGGGCTCAGATTTTAGGCCCGCGCAGGGCTCTAGCTAGCGGCCAGCAGTGGCGGCTTCAGAATGTTTTTCTGCAGGTGCTATGAAGGAAGTGGTCATGCGTACCTATTGTTCTCTAAAACACCTTCAACACTAGCAGATACACATGAGTGCACAACACCTCAACAACACCTGAAACAATCATTAATATGCATCATAAACATATGAACAATCGCTGACTTTTCCATGAAATCATAAACACATACAGCCACACAGAAAACCATCTATAGTGTTGCAAGGTTAGCTAACGTTAGCGTTAGCATTTCCAGCGGCAAAACCCTCGACTGCTGTGGCGGTTGAGGGTTGACTTTTTTAAATTTTTTTTCTCCCCTCCTGACTCAATCCTCATATAAACCCTCTGATCTCTATTAAGGTAGCGCGACTCGGGTTGCGAATGACCCCAGTCACCAATTCTTGTCATGTGCCTATGTATGTATGTCTGATCTCAGAATTGTGTGTACCGAAACTCTAATTTCCCTCTGGGATTAATAAAGTATCTTTGAATTTGAACTGAATTGAATTGAATTCATCCAGATCCGTAGGTTGTTGTGGGTCTGAGATCACTTCCAAAGATTCATTCGTTTCTGACTGAACCCGTGGAAACGTGGGCAACAAAAACCGATCCATCTTACCACTAGCTCTACCTTTCACTGTCCTCAGGTGGAAAATGAGGTCAAAGGTTAACATCAATTTCCTGTTTTGGTTTAAGTTTTTACTATCTATATGATAATTTACTGATTATTTTTGTTTTGTATGTTAAATATTATCACATCCACACGTTCAATTAAAATTAAATTGTAAAAAAAAATATCTAATATTTACTTGGGGGTGCAATGACTAATCCAGGGGTAGCTATAGCACCCCCTGGCGCCGCCACTGGCGGCCAGTCTGAGTGCAACTGTATTACTGTTGTCTTAAAACGGCGTCAGTATAAATATTTCACAGGAACACATGCAATAAAACTTTCTAATTGTTTACATTCCTGTCAGTTTAGCATTACATTTCATTATTTTAGCAGAAATCAATCTGAATTCCCTGGATTTGATCCCTGGAAGCAACAGACGTGCTGTATCTAGCTGCTCCTGGTGATGTTTTAAGATGGCAGCAGTTCACCTTAATCTTGGTTATTCTACGACTAACCGTTAGCTTATCAGTCTTACTGGATGAAAAAAGCTATTGTCCAAAGGAAGCCGTCCGTCTACAGTGGTAGTTATATTTAACTTTTACACATAAGTACACCTGAAAATACGCACAAAAATCACAAATTTGTTGTACTTTTATTATTTTCTAAGGAGATAAAGAAAAATCCTGTGTGCATGTGTGTGTGTGTGTGTGTGTGTGTGTGTGTGTGTGTGTGACCTGGGTTAAGAATGGGGCAGGTGCAGCCCCGTGCCGTCCAGGACTCGGGGTAAAGGGTGACTCGGCTTGGCTGTATGTTCAGTTTGGTGTTCTGACTGAGCACCTTTTGAACTTTGACCTCCACCTCAGCATGGCTGCCTTTATCATGGGCTGACAGCACTTTCACCTTTAGCACTGAAGGTCAAAAAGAAAAGGAAAATGTTGGAACAAAACTACACGCTCGAGAGCCACACTTGTCTTGAGACTCTCGTTTTGTCTTTACATCTTTGAACCAGACTCCTAGTCTCGTTCAGGAAACAGAAAAAATGAATTTCTGTGACGATTCCTGTAAAGAAATGGCGTTAGAAGCCTGATATCTTACCGTAAGCATAATTCATGGTGCAGAAGAGTTTACTGTTGGTCAGCAGCTGCTCTTTGCACTCACATTTCTCTGCAGGGAGCAGACACAAGCAACAATGTGTAACATAATCAAATAACGTGTGTGTGTGTGTGTGTGTGTGTGTGTGTGTGTGTGTGTGTGTGTGTGAGGTTTTGTATGTAGCGTCCTGAGAATGTCGTGAATGTGTTCGGTGAGGAATGTGCCTATAAAAGCTGCAGTCACTGGGTGGAGGGGGTGCTGAGAAGAGGAACAGCGTTCACACTCCGGAGACGTTTGTTACCTAGAAGTCTCCAGATGACAGATCTGCCGCGTCTTACCCGAGTAGTGGAGAGCAGAAAACAGTTCATCTGCTCTGAAGATCCTGACGGGTTCACTGGAGTTTACATCCAGGTCGTACTGTTCCAGATCAGAGCTGCAACACCAGAACGTCGCTCACGTTAAAGCGGATAAACCTGGGTGCTAACGGCGTCCGGAGCGCTCTTTACGCTCGTCGTGTTTAGCCTCAATGCTAGCATAAACATGGGAGTACAAAATACCTTCACTCACCCAAACATGCAATGTCCAGTGTATGGGTCACAGTCTCCTGCACAGTCACACGGACGACAGCCGTACTCGTGAAAGCCCCAGTATCCCACCATGCACCTGTCACAGTTCACGCCGCCTACTCCAGGTTTGCAGATGCAGTTTCCATTGGAGGAGTCGCACAGAGCGCCATCAGCCAAGTGAAAAGACACGGAGCCCGATGGGTGACAGCTGCATGCTGAGGAAGAAAAATTATTTTTATCTTGTGTACGTTTAACCAAAAAGCACGTTGCCAAATAGTGCCAGAGCTGTTCCTGTGGCACAACAACTACACGTCAGCAATAAGCAGGGAGTCTAACGGTCGTCTCAGCAGATAATCATCATTTATTTATTGTTTTATACGTCGCTCCATTGTCTGTCTGGTTTTGTTGCAGACAAAGGCGTCTGTCTTTTTCTTATCGAGCAAGTGTTTGTAGTTCTTACTTTACGACGGCAGCTAAACACCTACTGAACACAGATCAAACGGCCTTCTGAAGATCTGCCTGAACACGAGGACCAGCCAACGTCTGTTCAAGAATGAAAACTCAAACTTGTCCATACACTACTAACACCCCCCCCCCACCCCACCCCAGTGCCACCCAATTGTGTGTTGATAGGGTGTTCTTTAAACAACCTCCAAAAACAACATTTTTGCATCCGCGCTGCAGAATACACCCAGGTCTCCACAGGAGAAAAGCATCTGCTGGGACCGAGATGTCAGGCCTGCTGCATGGATCTGTCCTTATCTGGGGGGCAGATAGGGTGCCTGGGGGGGGGGGGGGGGTCATGGGTCGGAGCACCTTCTCTTCTGTTTCGTGACGCAGTGTGACTGGCAGTTAACAGCCTTTAGACCCAGAAGCAGGAATATGGCTTTAAGTTTGAGGAAGCATAAATGCACAGTGGGGTTTGCTTAGTAAAGTGTTGTTTCTGACTGATTTTGTAGAAAACAAAACGGTCAGAACACCACACATTTTTGTGTGATGAGTAAAAAGGTAAAAATTAAATGGGAAAGAAGTCGATAGAAAGTTTATTTAAAGGGCCCCTTCACGCAGAAACGCTGTAATACTTGTTCTTTCAGAAATACTGAAGATCTCTCGGAGTCGCGCCCGCTTACAGATCTTGAAAAAGTGATTTGGTCGGAAAAAAGCAGGTCTCTTCTATTGACCATTTACACCTGGCGTCACGCCACTCATGTGACTGCCCCCTTCGCCATGATGGACGGCAAAGAGACCGTTTATACTCGTAGAAACTCCAGTGAAGCTAGTCAAAACAAGCCAGTTTGTAGCCTTTTATCACTTTTATTGAGTTGATGTGACAGTAAAATGGTTTTAGCTTGCTGCGTGGTCGGCTGCACTAACAGACGAGGACGTAAACTCAACTCGTTTTTTCTTAATAACTCTGATGGAGACTGAGGACGGAGATGAACCGCAGCGATCAATCAAGCGGACTAGCAGGCCTCAGATTAGCAGCGAACGTGTTTTTACCGGGTAAGATTAACGTTCATTTATTCCACGAGGAAGACAGGAACAGGGATAAATGTGATGTGTTTATACTAGATATTGATAATCCTGATGGACGGGTATTTCTCCACGGAGGCTGCGCTCCGTCCACTGTAGTGTAAAGCCAGACAATTATTAACAATATTAAAGCTCCGATGTATGATTACGTGTGTTAAAATGACGTTATTTATTTATTTATATGAGCGTCGTCGTTCAGAGATCTTCTCATTCCAGTGTGAGAGCAGCAGCTGAACCCGGTGACACCACCAGCAACAGAAGCTGGTAGGGATCCGGACTTTTTAACAATCAGCTTTGACGTAAAGTGAAACTCTGCTTACAACATAGTCTAATAAGCTTTGAAAGAAAAGCGTCTGGACTTCTTTGAGTTGCTTGAAGACGTTTCACCTCTCATCCGAGAGGCTTCTTCAGTTCTAAGGTCAAATGGTGGAGAGTCCCAGATTTAAACCCAGTGGGAGGTTCCCCCCCGAAGAGGGAACAAAAGACCCCCTGATGATCTTCTACATAAACACATGAGCCAAGGTGTGAGGGTGGGTGTGGGTCCTATTCAGCCAGAGTTTCGGGTGAGCCCATTGTGAAACCTGGCCCCACCCTATCATGTGAATTCCTGAGGTCAGATGGCCCAGGATATGCGTGGGCATTGAGGCATCTGGGAAGGGATCTCAAAACTGGATTATAGATGGCAGACAGTTGGTGTCGTAAACCACCGCCTCTGTTCAAAGATGGTTGCTCACAGTGGACATAAATGGCTTCCTTTACTCCTCTTTCAAACCATCTGTCCTCTCTGTCCAAAATGTGAACGTTGGCATCCTCGAAAGAGTGACCTTTGTCCTTTAGATGCAAATGAACTGCTGAGTCCTGTCCCGTGGAGGTGGCTCTTCTATGTTGTGCCATGCGCTTGTGAAGTGGCTGTTTGGTTTCTCCGATGTAGAGGTCTGGGCATTCCTCGCTGCACTGTACAGCATACACCACATTGTTTAGTTTGTGTTTAGGAGTTTTGTCTTTCGGGTGAACCAGTTTCTGTCTGAGTGTGTTGCTGGGTCTGAAGTACACTGGTATGTTGTGTTTGGAGAAAACCCTCCTGAGTTTCTCTGATACACCGGCTACATAACTTTATAACATAAAGTTATAAATCCAGAGGGGTGAATTTAGGCAAAGTCAGCAACATGTTTACATCGGTGAACAGCTGCAGAGAGAACGTAAGCTAATGTTGCTAAGCTAGTTAGCATACCGCTCTCTATGAGCCCTCGCTAGACGCGCTACTTCTTCTGATAACTGAACTGGGCATGGACTAGTTGAAGGAACGCTGGAGGAGTTTTGTTTTTGTTTTGATCGCAAAAACAGTTTCAGGCTCTACTTTTCCCTTTGTTTAGTACTCGTGTCGCTCACTGTTTACATGCTGGTGGACCCACGTGATTAGGTGACGTCGGTGCAAAGGGTCAATATCACAGGGAAAATTGTTGTCATGGCCCCTCCCGCCATGGTTTCTCTACTAGCATTTTGGCTAGTAGAAGCTAACTGTTAGCAACTCCAAAACTGTGTTAGCTGTGCAGATAAAATCAACTTTGTATTTTTTTTACCCAAGAAAAATATGTTTTACAGCAATCTGAGTTTTGAGTTAGCCAATCAGAAGAAAGATATTTGCATATAATGAATATTAATGAGAAAGACTTCAAACAGAAGTAACAGGGTTAGGGTTCCCACAGAAAACGACTCACAAGGCATCCATTCCTTCTAGAAACCACAGCAGATTTTTTAAAAAACAAGCAAATGATTTATGGAAAATTTCTACATAAAACAAACATTATTAGTATAAACTTTCCAAAATCTGACCTTCGTGCTTTGGTTTCTAAAACAACATCACTCGAATCTTTCTGAAAATCCAGACGGACAATCATTTGAACCATCCAGGAGTAGAAAGATAAGATAAGCCGTATCAGAAGACCAAGCTGTACAGTGTCCATAAACTCATAAAGATACAGCGCGTGCACACAAGGCGATGCCTGTTCTTCAGCGAGGAGCCTGTAAATGAATGACAGAGCTTGCGGCTCCGCCTCGATTCCCCGTAAACCCAGGACACGTGCGTTTGACTGCGTTTGCATTTTTCAGAGACAGTTTATGAGAACGTGGATGAGAAACTTCACGACTCCGGTGGTAAATACGCGTCCGTCTAGAATAGCTGTCAGCTACAAGAGCTTAGACAACGACAACTTTATGAGCAGAAACATGACAAGGCACCGGCCTGAACAGCCAGCAGAGATGATGATCTCCACCCACACCTAAACACGCACTGTAACCCTACCTTCTATTAATCTGTTTGGGTGTGCAAACGACATGAGAGCTTTTTTTTTCATGGCCCCTGAGAGGTTGGTATGAAAAAAATTTTCCTCACAACGGAGGGAAATTCCTCTTTTGTCAGTGAGAGTCTGCAGTCTGATTTCACAACCTCTACCTTCATCTCAGGGGTACTCCAAGAATTCCTTCGGTCCCCCCTCCCACATCATTCAGCCATCAGTGAGGCTCACTATCTGTGATATTTAACACCCAGGTGAGACCTCAGTTGTAACAAAAATGCACAACGCCTAACCCGATCCCTGGAAGTCAAACCTCACATGATTGAAGGTTTCTGTGACTATATCAGATTGGGGGTACCAGAAAACACCCGGGGGCTGCAGGTTCAAGTGCAACACATCACTACGACATTGGATGTGCTACTACTAGTTTACACATTTAATTATAGATTCACTAGGATAAATACTATACAGTAATCCCTCATTTATTGCGGTAGATGCGTTCCAGACCTGGCCGCGATAGGAAGTAGGGACTCCCAGCATGCCCCTCGCGGGGATTCCCTCCACGTCGCACCTACGTCACAAACCGCGGCTATAAACGGAAGTCGCCTTTCCAGCTCACCACTCGGTCATCGTTTCTTCAGATTCATGATCAGAGTTTCCAACCTACCGATCAATCCCACGAACTATCAGCTCATAGTAAGTTATCTTACTTACTTCTGGAAAGCCCGGCATTTCCGTGTCACTTCGTTGACGCTCGAACGCTCGGGGGTTTCCTAGATTAAATCGTGAGCCGGCGTTTCACCGACGCTATCACTCCCGCGTCTGTGAAACCACGCTCCCTACAAGCTCCACTCCCGAATCCAGCCGACCTGTCTGACATACAGTACTATATTGAATTATCGTATGATCACATTCTCTTTTTGTGGGTAAAACTCAAGAAAAAAAAATTTTTTACTTGGTTTTTTTAGTTTTATTATAAAAAGTGCATTTTATGATGAAATTGATGAAAAAAAAACAAGAATTTCTTGATATTTTGCATAGAAAAATACCGCGAATCAGTGAAAAATACCGCGAATCTGCGAATTCCCCCTGAAAAATGCTCCAAAGAAAAAATCCGCGAAGCAGCGAATCCGTGATGAACGAACCGCGAAGTAGCGAGGGATTACTGTATATAGTTTATCTCTCACCAAATAGAATATTTACTAAGAAATCACAATGTAAACATAGAAACACTACTTGGTGTGTGTGTGTGTGTGGGGGGGGGGGGGTAAAAGGGAGTTTTCCTCTCCACTGTCGCTGCATGCTTGCTTAGTATGAGGATTGCTGTAAAGACTCTGACACTAGTCAGTGACTTGATGCAACCTGCTGGGTTCCTTATATAGGAAACTTTTTACTGATTGGCTTAATGAACTGACCTGAATTGGAATGTTTATTATGTGAAGGTCCTTGAGACGACTCGTCATGACTTGGCGCTTTATAAATAAACTTGAATTGAATACTAAGCACAGTAAAGGCTGCTTTGTTCATGAAAGGTCATCGCTGCATGTGTGAAGGGGTAAAGACTTGTTTGTAATTAATACAGAATCATTGTTAAATTACATTAATGGCCTATATGGCCTGTGTTTGATGATGCATGATGCATTAGGATGGTGTGCCACTGGGTTGACTGTTAACAAGAAGCTTTTAGAAGAGATGATTCCAGTTGGAATCAGGGGGCGGTAGTAACTCAGGAGGTAGAGCTCCAGTAGTCGGAGGGCTGTAGGATCGATCCCAGGAGAGAATGCTGCTGTTGTGCCCTTAGGCAAAACACTTAACCCTCCCTGCCTGCTGGTGATGGTCAGAGGAACCGGTGGCACCCGTGCTTGGAAGGCTCCCCTCCATCAGTGCATCTCAGGGCAGCTGTGGCTACACTGTGGCTCATCACTGTCAGTGTGTGAATGTATGTGTGAATGGGTGAATGATACACTGTAGTGTAAAGCACTTTGGAGTCCTCGGACTCTGAAAGGAGCTACACAAGTGTGGGTCCTTTTCATTTATCGATCCCGGCTCCTGGCAGATAGGCTGCAGCAGTTTCCATAGTAGAATTCAAACTTCACTTAAACCTTCTCAGTAGGATGGTGGCAGAGTGATTAATAACATAATTCGGTCAGCTTACTTCCATCTACGTTCCATAAACCGTCTCCGTCCCTCACTGACCCCTCACACTGCCGCCATTCTCGTCCACAGCCTCGTCACCTCCCGTCTCGACTATTGCAATTCACTTCT
Source organism: Nothobranchius furzeri (assembly GCF_043380555.1). Lineage (NCBI taxonomy): Eukaryota > Metazoa > Chordata > Actinopteri > Cyprinodontiformes > Nothobranchiidae > Nothobranchius > Nothobranchius furzeri. The sequence goes on along the minus strand of NC_091741.1, from coordinate 34,972,933 downwards.
TTATGGTCTCCCCAACAAACTCCTTCATAAACTGCAACTGGTCCAGAATTCAGCAGCCCGTATTATCACCAGAACCCCTTCCTTTCACCACATCACCCCGGTTCTCCAGCAGCTTCACTGGCTCCCAGTTAAATTCAGGTCCATCTTCAAAATTCTCCTCCATACCTTCAAAGCAATCCACAACCTTTCTCCTCCATATATCTCAGACCTTATAAGTATTCACACCCCATCCCGTTCTCTCAGATCTTCTTCTTCCATCCATCTTGTGGTTCCTTCTGCCCGTCTTGCTACCACGGGGAGCAGAGCTTTCAGCCACTCTGCTCCCCGTCTCTGGAACTCACGTCCCCCAGACATCAGGAACATCAACAGTTTTACCCTTTTCAAAACAAAACTCAAGACATATGTTTAAATCTGCCTACAACCTCTGATTTTATTGAACTGTTTCTCTCTGTTTTTTCTTCTTTGGGTTTTATTATTGTTTTATTGTATTTTATTAAGTGTTTTCTGTCAAGTGACCTTGGGTGTTCTGAAAGGCGCTTTTAAATAAAATGTATTATTATTATAAGTGCCCGCCACGTAACCGGAGGGTTGCAGGTTTGAGCCCCATGTGTTGCAGTTGTTGTGTCCTTGGGCAAGACACTTAACTTGCCTTGCCTGCTGCTGGTGGTGGTCGGAAGGACCGGTGGCACCCGTGTTCGGCAGCCTCGCTTCTGTCAGTTTGCCCCAGGGCAGCTGTGGCTACGATGTAGCTCATCCCCACTGGCATGTGAATGGGTGAAGGACTGATTGTGTTGTGAAGCACCTTAGGGGGTTGGCGAACCCTTGAAAGTGCTATACAAATACTGGCCATTTACTATTTACCACATCAAGTTGATACATACACGCTAAATTATTTTCTCACAATTTAGGCACAAAATGTCTTTTTACGCCTCAGTTTCTTTGAGCTCGGTTGACATGGCAGGATTTTTAAATGGCGGTGTCACAAAATCATGTATGTCCTAGTTTTGGTGTGTGATGTGCTGCAACGCGGTTAAAACTGCACATGAACTGATATCACACACAGCTTAGGGTCAGACAGGAATCCTTGTAAGGTCAAACGCGACTTCAGAGGGAACAAAAATGGTGGAGCAGCAGCGTGCACTCAGCTTCTGACTCGTTACTTTCTGATTGGCCACAGGTCCTTTAAATCGGACCGAGACAAACCAACATGTTTGAAAACCCCGATTTATGATCTGAGCTGGTGCTTCTCAGCAGACACCACACACGGCAGGGATATCTGATCTAATTGTCTTTAGAGCCATTACGGTAATCTGTCCTTGCGATTGTTGGAGAGGGCGAATCGGGTGAAAACTTGTCACAATTAGACCAAAGGTGACGGATCATCTGCTGCTGTGGCCCTCAGACTCTGGACCCCCCCCCCCGAGCCTGAGATCAGTGGACCCAGTGGTCTCCTTTAAAAAGCAGCTGAAGACTCACCTGTTCAGGCTTGATTTGATGTGACCTTCATCATCACCCTCTCCTTGTTCTCTTCTAATTCCACCGTTCCCAGGATCCATTTATTTCCCTCTTTCCTTTTATTTTCTTTACATTATTTTTCTTTTCTCATTTGAAACGTGTTTTTAATCGTTGAAAAATATTTTTATACTTTAATTTTTTTGTTTTTGTTTTTTTTAAGCACCTAGTGATTTTTATCTTGGAGGCGGTTTCTAAAAGATCATCATCATCATCTTCTTCTGCAATTGCAGAAGCTCTCCGAAAGTTGCCTTGCATTTCTTACCGTCCTGGGAACTAAATTGTGAAACGTTCCGGATTCCAGACTCCCAACAACTCAGTGACCATTTTAAAATATTTGTCTTGCAAGTTTCTTAAAACAAAATTAAAACACACGAAAGTTAGTCGCTTTAGTTTCTGAGAAAAACAAGAACCGGTGCAAAAATGTTCAGACGTTTAGTAACATGAATGTTGTTCACATCCTGTTGCAGCCTGTGGACCATTCCCATCTGTACCGGGTCGGCCCCAGCCTGGCCCGGTTCAGATGGGAATGGTCCACTGGTGAGGCACAGGGTGCTGGATTTTCTTACTTTACCACTAAGAATAATTATTTTCCCAGAAGTTGGACATTTTCTGCCTTTGTTTCCATTTAATCACGACTTCAGGCTCCGTGTCCTGATACCCTCTGACTGGAGCGCACACTCAACACTAACACTCTTACCGTATTTTCTGGACTATAAGTCACACTTTTTTTTATAGTCTGGCTGGTCCTGCGACTTATATACCAAATTACGTATACCGTGCTGCTGCGGGTCGGCTCCGGTCCAGGTTTCGGCTCCTCTGCCCCGCCGGGAGGGTTTCAAACACCGCCATCACCCGCTGCAGCCTGTGGCGGGGTGCTGCGGGCGCTCTCCCCGCCCGCTGGGAGGGTTTCAAACACCGCCATCCTCTGCTGGAGACCGTGGCGCGCTGCTGCGCCCTGATTGTTTATTCTGTTATTGTTACCGGTACTTGTCTTGCAGTGTGAAATGCTTGTTCTCACATTTTGTAAGATTGTTCTGGAAATGATTTAGAAATTATTATTCAAAATATGGTTTGTGAGATGTCTAAACTTAAGAAGTGGTTTAATGACAATAAATTATTTCTCAATTGGAATAAAACAAAATTCATGGTTTTTGGTAACAGAAAAATAATGATTTAGTTACGTTGTCTATTGATGGTTTTTTAAGTGATAGAGTAAATGAAGTCAGATTCTTAGGGGTTCTCTTGGACCATAAACTTACTTGGAAATCCCGTATAAAATATATAAAACAAAAAATATCTAAAAGTATTGGAATTTTAAACAAAGTCAAAAGTATTCTAGAAATTTCAACGCTTCAGACATTATATATTCATTTATCTTACCATACTTAACTTATTGTAGGTATTGAGGTTTGGGGCAATACATATAAAACAAACACTAATCCTTTGTTTCTGTTACAGAAGAAAGTTCTGCGAATTCTATATAAAGCAAATCCGAGAGAACATACTAACAAATATTTTGTTCTATCTAAAATTATGAAATTCAAAGACTTAATTAACTTGAAAATTTTACTAATTATGTTTGAGGCTAGAAATAAGTTACTACCAACTAATCTACAAAGGTTCTTTGTTTTGATCCCAAAAAATGATAAGAGTAGAAAGAAACCAGAGTTTAAAAGGCTATTTGTTCGTACTACATTAAAGCAAATGTGTATTTCAATACATGGTGTGAAATTATGGAATAACCTGGATGATGAATTAAAAAATGTACAACTACTGATCAATTCAATAAAATGCATAAAGATAAAATGCTAAAATCGTGTGATTTGGTGGGTTGAGGATGGAGGATTAATGTTTTAGTAGTGATATTATTTGTGGAAGTAAGAGAGCGGTTTATTTTTTGTGTATAAGGCTATTTTGTACTTTTTGTTATTTATCTCGTCTTGGTTAAAGGGTGTAGGTCATATAAGATTTTTTCTTCTTCCTCCCCCTATTTCACTCGAATGCTTAAGGTTGGTTTATGCTTGACGCGTCCGCGAGATCCGCACGGCTCCGCGTGGAAAATTGCGTCATTTTAACAACCGCGCCCCTCCACCGCGCCTCCGCACGGCCCAGAATTTCCGCAACGCGCACCTTGGAAATTTTCTAACCACGCGGACAGACGCGGAAAAACATGGCGGACCGGCAAGAACTAGTACGGCAGAGGTTCGTAAATACAGACATTTGTATGATTCAGCTCTCAGAGATCACCGTGATCAACATGTTGTTAATAATTCTTAAAGAGAAATAGCTCGCACTGTCGGAAAAGACGAGAACGCTGTTAAAAATGCTGGAATGCCATGTTGTAAACAGTAATTTCTACTTCTACTATGGTGTAGTGTTGGATGCATGCCGTAGAGCTCCATGCTGCCCCCTACAGTTTGGGAGAATATTGGCTCACCGCAGAGACAAGCCGCATGAACCATAAACGCTGCGAGTTGTGAAGCGCGTTCCATCCGCGAGCCGCATCACCGTGCGGAAAGTGAATGCGTCAAGCATAAACCAAGTTTAATATTCTGGTTGGCAATTGTATTCTGATTTGAAGTTTGTATATTTAAATTTTGAGTGAAATAAAATTATTGAATTGAATAGAAATTATTTTCTTCTTCATTATAAATTTTATGGCAGGTGCGACTCACACTCCGTAAAGTACGGTACTTGTTTATTCACTTTTCTGTTGTTGTTTCCTTGTTTACCAGCAGCAGAGCTGAAACTCCTTTACTGTTATCTCGTTTTGTATCCTTTACGCCGTCTTGAATGTCAGGTTTTGACGTAAATTTTCCTTTTTGCATCTTTACTATTTACAAACATTTGTTGGGAGGGTTTTTGCACATAGAGGTACAGAACTCACCAGAGTAGAGGTGAATTCTGCACTGGAAGTAAAATAAAATAGATTTATTTTTTTCTACTGGAAGGCAGAATCACGTGACAAAGAAAAGGTTTGGATATCATCTGTGACGCATGCAGACTTCAGGATTTTCAGCGCGATATCAGATCCTGTGTTTGTAATCTGGGGATGCTCGACTGTTCAGAAGTCAGTGAGATATACAGAACACGCATGAGCATAAACAAGATGAGCTCACCGGGCCACATCTGGCTCATAATCAGAAGGAGACTGTAACTGCTGCTCTGTTTATGGATGATTATCTTGTGTTTATGTAAAAGTCACCTCATCAGGAAAACACACACACACACACACACACACACACACACACACCTGAGGAAGCTCAGACATTTACGTCTCCTCACAACCAAAGTTTTGTAACGAGCCTCGAGTCAAGACAGAGGAATGCCACCATCTGATGATCAACTACGATGTAAACCATGGGTAGAGTGTGGACTGTCTGCTGCGTCACACACACACACACACACACACACACACGCACGCACGCACGCACGCACACACACACACACACGCACGCACGCACGCACGCACGCGCACGCACGCACGCACGCACGCGCGCGCACACGCACACGCACACGCACACACACGCACGCACACACACACACACACACACACACACACACACACACACACACACACACACACAGGATTCAGCGTCATGCAGCACGTCTCGGCTTGTGATTTCTGTCTCCAGCATTCCATGTTGGAGTGAGAGAGCCGTGCCAGTGTGGTGTGTATGAGGTTAATGTTTTCATTCACACCAGCAACAGTGAGGGGGTGATTAATCATGCTGACTAATCCTCAACAGTGTTTTACACAATTAAGTTTTAGGTTCAAGGTGTCATTTCCTTCTAATGTGTGCACTATTTATGCTAAATCTGATGAAGTTTCTGAGCCTGCCTTGCATAAACTCACACTGCTTAATCATATTTGATCAGTAAAGCCTCTTCTTCTGCCTACCGGCCAGCATTTACAGCGTGTGTGAGCGAGTCTTACGTCTGCAGGAGTCAGGAGCGGTGTGGGGCCGCTGGGGGTCTCTGTAGAAGCCGGCTTTGCAGTTCTGACACTGGCGCCCTTCAGTGTTGTGCAGACACTCACACACACCTCCGCTTCGTTGGCCAGACTCGCGCCACGCCGTCCAGTCAAAACGACAGCTCTGGGAGTGTCCGTTACACTTGCACTCTGGTGCGTGACGGAAGAAATCATCAAATCAGGAGCTGCTTGGTCCAAACGTCCTCTAAAAGTTGCATCTTAGTCTTTTTAACAGAAATAAATGCAATGCCTCCACGGCGAAGGAAGACCATGTTTGAGGAGTTTCTTGGTGCGTTATAGATCGACTCACTCAGACATTCGTGCGGCGCTCCCGTCAGTCCGTCAGCAGGCTGCCAGGGCCGGTCGTTGTATAACGAAGCACAGCGCTCGCAGTGATCTCCTGCAGTGTTGTGTCTGCACACACACTTCCCATGAACCTGAAAACAAGAGAAAAGGCTTGTTAAGAGCAGGCAATGTGATAAGTGGAGGCATCCGTGAGCCTGTCACCTGCTCTAGACCTTCCCTTTACTGTGTTTCCTCTAGTTTTACCGCCACAAACAAGAGCAAAGCGGAGCATAATAAAAACAGAAAAAGCAACAACTCATTTATTTTGAGTTTTGTTTCATAATAATGCATTGAACTTATATAGCGCTTTTCTAGACCCCCAAAGACGCTTTCACACACTCTCACGTTCACACACTGCTAGTGATGGTAAGCAACTTGTAGCCACAGCCGCCCTGGGGAGGTCTGACAGAGGCGAGGCTGCCATTTGGCGCCGTCGGCCCCTCTGACCACCACCAACACAGGCAAGTTGGGTGAAGTGTCTTGCCCAAGGACGCAACAGCAGGATACCCGTGGCGGGAGCTGGAACCGCACCCATGACCCTCCGATCATGAGGCAACCCGCTCTACCACCTGAGCTACTGCTGCCTCTCATGGCACACATCGACAAAAACATTTCACATTTTATTCCATTTCTTTTATTTCATTTCCTTTACTTTATAAAGCAGCTTCCACAGCCTTAGCAGAAGCCCGATGTGCTGAACACAACCAACTAGTGATGTGTCGGTCGCGAACGAACCGGCTCTAAGAGCCGGCTCTTTGAAGTGAACGACGGGAGCCGGCTCGTCCCCTCCCCCCCTCCCCTCTTGCTTTGGTGAAAGCTACAGGCGATTGGACAACATGTGTAACTGCGTGTCCAGACTGTCCACACACAGAGCAGTGGGGGCGGGGAAGAGGGAGGATCAGACTCAGACACACAGCAGAGCACATGCGGGCAGAGGGAGACGAGAGGGAATGAGGAGGAGGAAGAAGGCGAGCGAGAGAGGAGACGGTGAGAAAATGAGTGCCAGCAGTCGGAAAGTGGAGATTTCTTAAAGTGTTCAGTTATTAAATCCATATAAATGATACCTATTTAATATATAGCATTTATTTACATTAGTAAATCATTTTACACATAGTTTTGCATTATTTTGGTTATAAATGTACTCTACGCAACAGAAAATCTGAGGAGCCACTTGGGAGCCGAAAGAGCCAGCTCTCTAAAAAGAGCCGGAATTCCCATCACTACAACCAATAGGAAACGACAAAAATCTAAAAACCGATAGAAGAGCATCAGAACAATCACATTTGTGTTGCTTGCTAATGGGCTCGACACACGGGAGGCGACATCGCCACTCCATTCATTTTCAATGACACATGCGCGACAAAGCGATAATCGCGGGTCTCCCTCCTACTAAGCGAAACTCAAAAAATGTGCGTGTGAAATTTTGTGCTCGTGCACGTGTCGTGCACAGGCGACCCAGCGACGCGATCCCAGAAAGTTGAAATATTTTCAACTTCTCATCGCTGTCGCTCGGACGAGGACCAATCAACGGAGGTTTCATTCACTGACCAATGAGCAGGCAGGATGCTCCGTACATCTCCGATCGTCCTTGAGGTCCCTCATTAAATGATGCCATTCTCCGTTTCTCTCTCTTGTTTGTAATATGAGATGAACCCATTCTCGGATTTTTTTATACAGTAAAATCAGAAGTAAGATTTCACATAACTCTAGCAGCAACTTGTGAAACATCATATCTACCACTTTTTAAACTCTGAACCGCTTAAATAACCTTAATTCCCTCCAACTGACACAGCCAATCAAAACAACGGAAGATTCGATTTCGCCCAAGCCCGCACAGCGGAGCTCTAAAATTGAGTCAAACACGGAAGTACCAAAAATTGCAGTTCCACCCTCATCCACTAGGGGCTGGTGTCAGAAGCGAGCAAATCCTCATTGACTCCCATGTTAAAAATACCAATTTCACAGCAGAAATAAACATGTTTACAGCCTGGTACCAGAACATGTTTTTGGTTTAAATGATCTAGTTTACACTCATGACAACTCTGAGGGGGGTGAATTTTTTTCTCACTCTTCTGTTTAAGTGTATTAAAAGCCTAAAATTCTGTATAATTAATGAGCATCAGACCCACGTGACCACAGAGCTAGCTCCGTGGAAAGGCCTCAGTAGAGCCTCGGCCTCGCCTGGAAACTGTTCCGGGATTTTGAGTCTCTGTGTGTGTGTGTATTCTTGTTTGGATATTTTTAGTGCAATTGTTGGACAAAATGACTTGCTGTGGCATTAATTGCACTAATAGGGCGTCCAAGGAGTCTCCACTTCATTATTTTCGGTAAGTAAAATTATATTTATGTATTTTAGGTCACTGCCGAGCTGAGCTTAGATTTTAACATGTACTGTTTAACCATGAAATGTAAATGTAATAGGGTAAAACCCAGTGCATTTAACATAATGCTGCACTTTAGAAAATGGGTTGAAATATAACATGTTGGTGGAGCTGGGTTCCCACTATCGGCTTGTGGAGCTCTAGGGAGACCGATGTTTTCCACCCGGTTCTCCTCTCCCCGCAGCTCGGCGCATCTCTGTCTGATCGCGGCTTCTGTCTGCTGCGCGGGCTGCCGGCTTGTGGAGCTCTGGATGGAAACCTTTCCACCCGGTTCTCTCCAGCGGCAGCTCTGCGCATCTCAGATCGCAGCTGCGCTTGTCTGCTGTGCGGCTGCCGGCTTGTGGAGCTCTCGGAGTCCTCTGTGTTCCACCCGGTTTTACCCAGCGGTCAGCCCGGCGTATCTCTGACTCAGAAGCTCTGGTGTTGTGCACAGTTAACTCCGGTTGTAGCTAGGTTGCTACCTCCGTTAGCTTAGCTCCCACCTCCGCGTTAGCTTTGGGTTAGCCAGGGTTAGCTTCAGGTTAGCTTGTAGCTAGTTCGACCGGGTGTCGTCAGTTGATCCCAGCCTTATAGCCCCACCCTCAGCTCCACCTCTCTTCCCTTTTGTGGAATTGTCTGGGCTTGACAGAACCTGTGACACGGTCAAAATGGCGCTGGTGGCCACCTCCCATTTGGCCTCAAAAACGTGATTTGGAGCCTATGGGAAGGAGATGTCCAGTATATTTATGTCGATGATTTCGCCATGGAACAGAACGCATCGACGGCTTTGCCGCTGGCGCGGGTCGCCTCCTGTGTGTCAGGTAATAAAAGCGACAGCAACGCATTTCACTGATCGCGGTCGTTTGACGCCTCCCGTGTGTCGAGCCAATATCGATTCCTGCTATTTTGATCTTCAGCGAACTCCTCAAAACCACAAGGAAAGAGCTGTTACTGATGAGCCCCCCATAAAAAAATAAATAAAAAATAAAAACCATTTGAAAATAAGGTTTTAGAAGTAAGCCCAGAAAACATCAAAGTCTGCTTGGACTTTTCCAGCAACAGCATCCTTAAAATCCTTCCTCATAACATTATTGAGCAGTTTACCAGCTCTAAACATGCCAACTCTTTAGGGCTGAGTTGCAGACTCAATGCACACAAACAGCTGTATATTATTAACAGCTGATGATTATTAACTGAGATGATTAAACTTGAAAGTGTTTATTGCGTCTGCAGTGAAACAGCATTTTCCCGGCTCCACGTCTCTCACCTACCCTCGTCTAACATTAGTGAATGGAGGGTGATTATTTGACCTTATTGCTGGAAACAAGAACGGGCCTCTGCTCTGAAAAGCTTGTGTTTATGAGAGAGTGTGTGTGTGTGTGTGTGTTTTTATGAGTATGTGTGTATGAGAAGAGTACAAGTATGCAGCACAGAGAGCACAATAACAATCTCCTTGTCATTCCTTTCAGCTGGAATGCCATGCATGCTGGATAATGATTGAAGAAGGGGGGCAAGGCATCTGAGGAAGCTTTTTATTTGTTTGCGTTGCTCTGTGCAACTGTAATGTAGGACACACAATTATTCTGTGATTTCAGAGGTAGACTTTAACTAATCACGCATAGGCAGGAGCAGCAGAAGCACAAAAACACACGTCTCATTTCCCACGGCGAGCGATGCGTCACCAACCCCTGAATTGTTCTGATTCACACACATCTACATGCTTTAGACATGGCACTATAAACAACACACCCTCTGCATGAACTGGGCCAGGATGAACACACACAGCACACCATTTAATTCACACTGATAGGGGGAGCAGTTGCACAAACGAGGTCCAGTCGACCAAGGGTCAGGAGACCTAATGACACGTTTCACGTAAATGAGGAAGTGAATAATTAGTGAAAAGAGTGAACGAGGCAAGGGGGGGACAGACAAGAGGAAGAAAAGGCTAGACAGCTGGTATTTAAACCAATTTTACGTGTTTATCATACCATGATATGGGACAATTACATATGTATACAATGTTTATGTTTATGTATTTAGCAGACTCTTTTGTCCAACGCGACTTACAAGTGATAACCGGCATGTTGCCCTTGAGGCTAACAACAACAACAACAACAACAACTTGACATCAGTCATGGAGAGGAGGGAACAAGGAGTGGACAGTAGAGAGGGGGGACGGGTGCAGACAAGGTGCTAGTTAGGAAGATGCTCTCTGAAGAGCAGGGTCTTCAGGAGTTTCTTGAAAATTGAAAAGGAAGCCGCTGTTCTGGTAGTGCTTGGAAGGTCATTCCACATTTGTGGAACGATGCATGAGAAGAGTCTGGATTGTCCTGAGCGTGGTGTCGGCACTGCTAGCCGACGATCTTGTGATGAGCGGAGCGGCCGGGCCGAGCCGTAAGCCTTAGCAAGAGGATTCAGGTAGATGGGAGCCGTACCATCTCAGACTTTGTATGCTAGTGTTAGCAATTTGAATTTGATGCGTGCTGCTAGCGGTAGCCAGTGGAGCTCAATGAACAGAGGGGTGACGTGTGCTCTTTTTGGCTGATTGAAGACCAGACGCGCCGCTGCGTTCTGGACCATTTGAAGAGGTCTCACAGTACAGCCTGGAAGACCAGTTAGAAGGGCGTTGCAGTAATCGAGGTGGGAGATGACAGAAGATTGCAGCAGGAGCTGGGTGGCATGTTGTGTTAGGTATGGTCTGATCTTTCGTATGTTGTACAGCGCAAAGCGGCATGAACGAGCAACAGAGGCAACGTGATCTTTAAAGGTCAGGTGTTCATCAATCACAACACCCAGATTTCGAACTGCCTTTGAAGGAGCCAGAGATAGGAAGTTATTTTGGATTGAGATATTGTGCTGCATGGATGGTTTTGCTGGGATGACAAGTAGTTCAGTTTTAGAGAGGTTGAGTTGGAGATGGTGGGATTTCATCCATTTTGATATGTCAGAGAGGCAGTTTGATATTCGTGCAGAGACAGTGTGGTCGTCCGGTGGAAATGACAGATAGAGCTGGGTGTCGTCTGCATAGCAGTGGTAGGAGAAGCCATGTGATTGAATGATCTCACCCAGTGAGGTGGTGTATATGGCAAAGAGAAGAGGTCCTAGTACAGAGCCCTGGGGGACTCCGGTTGCAAGATGGTGCACGGTAGAGGATTGTCCAAGCCAAGAGACACTGAATGATCGTCCTGTGAGGTACGATTCAAACCAGGCGTGTGCTTTCTCTGTGATGCCCATGCTAGAGAGTGTGGACAAAAGGAAGCCATGGTTGACAGTGTCACATGCAGCCGATAAGTCGAGCAGGATAAGCACTGAGGATTTGGCAGTCGCTCTAGCTTCTTTTAAGGATTCCAATGAAAGCTGCATACACCCGGTTGATCACTTAAACTCCTTTTTTCTTCTTTTATTAATCGTGTCAGCAAGAGTCAAACAATGAGAAGCTTTTGGTATTGTTTAGTTTCGACAGAAGTAGAAATGTTTCAGAAGAGACAAAGAAGATCGGTCACATGTTAATGCTGAATGTAAACGTTTTCTCCAACCCCCATCCCCCACATTAGCTGCAGAAAAGAAAATGATCCAGTAAGAAAAACCCAGTCTCCTCTACATCACAGGGAAAACTGGTATTTCTGGCCCCGCCCACTTGGCTGCGACTGCAGAAGTCAGTGGAGATTTTGCAACTAAAGCCTAGTTTATGCTTCTGCGTCAGCTCCACGGGAGAGATGCACACGCGTTGATGGTGACTTTTGCCTTTGGACTTCTCTGCCACCTGGGGAGTGTTGCAAAGCAATTCCCCACAGAGGGCGTAGCGCATTTCTGAGGTATGCTGTCGTGTATCCGTACCTAGATAGTGTTTATATTGTGTGTTTTGTATTTCTTCTCCACCTCTTCGTGCGCTCGCCACCTCTAAACCCACATTTCCCGCCATTTCCATCCAGGAATAAAACACTTGCTGCGTCTCTTTACTCCTCCAGTCACGGGTGATAAAACATTAATACTTTGAGTTTTTCCATGAGGTATTCTTCAAGTTGCTCCGTGTCTGCCTCTAGATATTTTTGACTCTCTTCTTGACTTGTTTTTGAGGATGCAATGGCGATGCTGTCGACAGCTTTAAAGAAAACGGCATCCTGACCAATCACAAGCTTGCATTCTTTGTCTTGTTCGACGGATGTTTAGAAAAGTGGCGTTGTGCGCATTGGCATAGATTTGCTCTTGACATTGGTGGGGACTTGTAAATCTACCCCCCAGCCCCACAATGTGTAATTGTTTTTTCTTTGATCCTTAATAAAACAAAGTTCCGATTAGCTATATATACTATTCTACAGACGTAATTGTAATGTTAAATAAATGTTTAACTAATGACTGACAAAATCACAATAATTCATTACTATCTAAAGTCAAGTCAAGAACTGGGTTTCTATGGCAACAGGTCATCCTTTACTCATTCTGCAAAGCAAACCTTGGTCAAAACGAGAATCCTTCCATCTTAGATTACGGTGACATCATTTATAGAACTGCTTCCAAAGAACTTCTTCTTTAACTCGATGTCATTTATCACTCAGCCATCCGTTTCATCACTGGTGCCCCTTTCACGACTCATCATTGTGATCTGTACTCACTCGTTAACTGGCCATCACTCCATTCCAGCAGGATGTTACATCGACAAGGTCGGATTAACCATATGGGCAACTGGGCAACTGCCCAGGGCCCACGAACTCTAAAGGGCCCAGGGCAGCAAGGGCACGAGCAAAATACTGTATCTATAATTTCCCGCTTTATGAGGACTAGGGTGACCGTACGTCCCGTTTTCCCCGGACCGTGTCCACTTTTCACTCTCTGTCCGGGCGTCCGGACTGCGGGTTCTTGTATTGATGAAAATGTCCGGCTTTTCATCCAGGAGCAGGGATCGAATTATGGGGGAGCTGTATATCCTACACATCCAGGGGAGCCGGAAAAAAGTTTTCTACCGATATGGTTATGGACTCTTCTGAGCAGAGAGCACAGAGAGCGGCACAGAGCGTTGTAGCGCAGCGCTCCAGGCTGCTGCTTCCAGCGCACGGTCCATTCTCAAAGTGGCGCAACCAAAAAACTATAATGAACACACGATCGTTCATGTCCGCACATGTTCTCTATTTTCTGTCTTATTTGTGCCTGAAGCGCTCTGCAACTGCGGAGCTCATCACCTGTGCTGCGGTGATGTCAACTCACTGACGCAGCATCGAAACGCGCTCTCCGCTTTGCGGTCAGGAGATCCCTTTGGTCTGCTCAAAAGTAACTGATGAGGTGAAAAAGTAAGAATCCAGGCAACAGATTTTCTGGAGAGTTTAGAGGAGATGCAGGAAGATGAGAGACAGACAGGACAGGAAAATAGTTCAATAAAAACAAGAAAACAAAACAAAGTGTTGAAAAGTAAAATGTAGGTAGATTTATCTCCACTACACGTTTTTACCTGTATAAAACAATAAGTTATACACATGTAATAATTATACATCTGATACAGTTCAGATCACCTTCAACACTCAGTCACACACCCAGGGCAAGACAAAAAGACATTTTGGGGGCCAAGGCAAATTGACCCCCCCCCCCCAACCCCACCCCACCCCCACCCCCATAACTGGGCTCCCCAGAAGCCTCTGTGTAATTCAGAACCTCTCCAGTAGTGTTAGTTATACAGTGTTTATAAAAGCCCCTCAGACGTCGCTGGCATGTTCTAATATTATCAGATGAAAAACTAAATTATCAGACATGCTGTCTCATCTGCTGCTTTTCTAAACTCGCAAAAAGTAACAAAACCATTTGAACGCCACTATTTGTGGATTCTCTGAAAGTTTCAACTTATTATTTCATTGATCCTATCGTCTAATCTCACAGCTGAAACAAGCATCCTTAATAATCTGTGCACAGGAAGCGTACCGATGCTGTAGTAAAACAAAAGGTATAATAATTTATTATTAATAAAACCTTGTTGCAGCACTAAAGCAGAAAAATGAGATTTTGCAATAAATATGCTAAATATTTATTGTTTTGGAGCCCTTTTATTGGCAGAATCTAATATTAGTTTAGTTCTTTCAAAAAAATGGGTCCCAACGTGGTTTGTGTGGCGTTGCCATAGCGTGACGTCATAGGCACAGATCCCCTGTCCTCTTGTTTGGAAATGGAAATATGATCACCCTACATTAAACAAACTGTCCACCCGGGCTTTGCTGCCTATGACTGAACGTCAGTTGAGAGTCAGTCTCGTGCAGACGGACCAATGAAGAGAGGGCCTCAAGTTAAGACCCTCTCCTCATTGGTCAGTCCACACAAGGTGGGTCAAAGGTTAACCTGAGGGGTTACGTGATGTCAGGCATTCAAGTATTGAGTATATTTACTGCATATTACAGTAATATATTCTGTATGTGACCATATTATGGTGATCCTTGGGTCGTGATGATGGGGCCCTTTAATATTGTTGCCCAGGGTACAACAAAGTGTTAATCTGGCCCTGTACATCGGTATCAGTTCTTATACAAAGCAATCATCGGTAGAACCGTCATATCTTCGCTCATTACTCATCACTTCCTACAACCAGCACAATTTACCTTCCAGTAACTTCATCTCTAAGGTTATTCCCAAAGCTCACACATCCTTTGGTTGCTCCTCATTCCAGTTGGCTGCTTCCAACGACGGGAATGAGCTGCAAAAACCACTGAAGCTCACTGCCTACATTCTATTATCATAATTCATTACGGTCAATAGTTTCTGATTAATGTGCTTCTGAGTTCTTAAAGACTGTTTTAAGTCCGTTTTGATTGCTTGTACATATTATTCATGAGAACAGTCCTTCACCTTTAACTGTTGTATCGTATTTTTATCTGTAAAGCTAACCATGTGTCTGTTGCTGCTGCCTCTTGGCCAGATCGCCGCTGTAAATGAGAACGAGTTCTCAATCGACTCATCTGGTTAAATAAAAATAAATAAAAATAAAAGGTGGTTTACACTACAGTTAACTACAGTTAAAACAATTAGTGCCAATAACGTTATTATGATGGACTCGTTTCTTTAGCAAACTTAACTTTAGCAACTTACACGTTTCTTTGGAAAATAGCTCCTTATGTCTTCATCCTTCTTCCTTTTAGCCTCCATCCTCACTCGGTTTTGGCGCTATGTGTCATTCAGGTCACATTGCAAACACAAGAGTCTTGATTTCGAACGTTTTCCTTCTAGCTTTGGCGCTGCTAACCGGCGTAGTTTGTCACGTGAGTCTCACGTGACATGCGCAGCCGATCACACCAGCCATATGTGTTACGGAGGTAGGTCTTGAGGAGGGAACGTGATTTAACCCTTTCTGCACCTCTAGGGTAATGAGACATTCGACAGGCTTGTTTTTTGCAATATCCGGTGCTTGTCATCATGGATATTGGTAGGGACATGTCACATCCGTCCACGCCAAATCTACGCCCATGGTTGTGCGTCTCTGTAGCGACGCAGAAGCAGAAACTAGGCTTAAGAAAGCGCTGGGAACATCTCTCCTAGTAGAAGCCAACCTTTCACATTAGCAACTCTACAACATGGCTGAAGACATTGAAACATAAAACTTCAACGTTGCGTTCGTTAACCAAGATTATGTTTTACAGTGTTCTGAGTTTTATTTATTTATTTTGTTTAAAGGGACTTTACGGAGTTTTGAATTTTTATGCTCGCGATCGCCCCCTCAGGCCAAAAGCGTAACGGCAGCTTCAATAGTAGGCTCGTGCACGAGACACGCATGCTGTACGTGCACACTCCTTAACGAAAATAACGAAAATAACAGCTGAGACAGTCCCTTGTGTGTGTGTGTGTGTGTGTGTGTGTGTGTGTGTGTGTGTGTGTGTGTGTGTGTGTGTGTGTGTGTGTGTGTGTGTGTGTGTGTGTGTGTGTGTGTGTGTGTGTGTGTGTGTGGCCCGGAGGACTGAGTACAGGAGAACGTGCAGCTAATTAATTAAATAATGTGGTTCTGTACCTTTCTCTTCAGCACAGCCGACAAAGGTTTATGATGGGTCAGTCCTCCTGCATGCTCAGATCATTCCCTTCCCTTGCTTGAAAAATTGTTCCAAAATGAAAGTTGAACCCACATCTTTTTTATCTGTGAATTCAATGCCGTTCGGCGAGTCTCAAATAAAAAATTGGGCATCTTACTGTAAAAAATATACCATTAATGTAAAAAATAAACTCTAAATAAACTATGTTCACATCCAGAATCAAACCCAGGTCTTCAGCATGAGAGTCTGACGTCTTACTAGGTGAGCTAAAGCGCCAGTGATGACCCTTGTATCTGTACCTTTTATATCCTTGATGACAGCTGAAACAACGTACAAAGAACGGTTCGGAGTGAAAATGGCTATTTTGTTGCTAATTAGCAGGAAATATCTAGAAGAAAGTTCTACAGAAAGTAGCTAAGGGTCCTCAGAAATGTAGCTAGCTTTGTCACTAGGCGTTAGGAACAGCGACAAAGTGGCACTGCCTCTCTCTCTGCTGCTAAAGCTACGGATAGCAAATGCTACGGGCGATGCCTGAGCGTGAACGCGCATGAAGCAGCCTGCTCGACCCGAGCATCTCTCTTTTTCTGTGATTTTACAGAAAAACAGGCAATCACAGTAAAAATGCCAGGGCTCATTCTACAGGACCAGGGCATTGCAGGAGAATGTATGAAGAAGACATTTATTATTTCTATACATGTTTTGGCTGTCACACTTCCATAATGCCCCTTTAACAACGCCAGATGCAAATCAGAGGGGAGCCATTTGCATTCAAAGAATGTTAACGAGAAGGCTCGTAATCCTGCCTACGACAACTTTTTAACCTCCTGAAACAGGAGCACCAGAGCTTAATGAGAACTTTAAAAAAACTCAGTTTCTACCTGTGAAGTGTGCTCACGAACAGCATCAGGATGTTGATTTTTCTAATACATCTATCTAATTTGAGACAGCTCTAGTTTGTTATGAAGGAAGTATTTTGGAAACAAAAATAAAACACTGATAGGTGTCTGTTTGCTATCTTAGCAAAGCTTACCGATGATAAACGTTTGCCTTGAGCCGTTTCAGAAAAAATCAGGTCACGGTTATTACTGAATTGAGCGCTGATGCAACACGTATTTATCCCTTCACTTATCATTATTTCTTCTAGTCAGTCAGTCATTTATCAAATGAAGTTATAAAAACACATCAAAGCCCGGCGTACCAGACCCAGACTTGCTCTTCAGACAAGAAGCTAAAACGCTTCATCTTCTAAGTTGATATGAAACAGAGAACATTTCTGGCATATTTTACAGGATGAATGGAAGTGTTTTCTTTGCTGATACCAGACTGAAGCTGCTGATATCTGATTTATTGGGCACAGTTCTTTAAATCTTCAAATCTGACTCTTGTCATGCCAAGAAATTCCAAGTAGCTCTTTGGGTTTGACGAGGATTTCCTTCCTCTGAGTGTAGAAAGTCCAGACTCACAAACCCTCCTCTGCTTTTCAGAGCAGCTATAATCATGATAATCATTTTAATTCTTCTAATACTGAAAGAAAAGCCCAGAGTAATTTATAGTGGACTCACTAGCCACGTTTACATGCGCATATTTAATCGGATTGAATGCCCATTCAGATTGAAAATTCTGCATGTAAACA
Source organism: Nothobranchius furzeri (assembly GCF_043380555.1). Lineage (NCBI taxonomy): Eukaryota > Metazoa > Chordata > Actinopteri > Cyprinodontiformes > Nothobranchiidae > Nothobranchius > Nothobranchius furzeri. Next base: position 34,955,110 of record NC_091741.1, on the reverse strand, counting down.
TGTCAATCAGAATATTCTGATCCGATTCGGCCCGATCGGATTGAAATTTCAATCCGATTGAGAGAGGTGGTTTATTCCGTTCTTCATTCCGATTGACGTGCATGTGCACAGCCATTCGGATTGTTGGGGTAAAACAATGCCCACTGCGCATGTGTGCAACAGCCAGCGGGCCTCTCCGCTGTCATTTGGACTGCCTGACTTCAAAAATGACGGTGTAATTAACGAGCGGCGGCTTTTAAATCCGATAACAAGCCGTCCCGTTTCAGTAATATTTAATTCAGAACTTGCATTTTGTGGAAGTAAAATAAAAATCTGATTATTGCACAAATCATTCGACAAAGATGTTCAAATCTTTACTGGAAATACGCAGGTTTATCGTGGGGGTTGCAGCGCACGGATCCCCGTTTCTGTCAGCTTTGAACGCAGCTGCTTCTGCAGCAGGAGACACGCTTGTAAAGAACACAGGATAATCTGGGTTTTACAGACCTGATTGGAGGCTGATGTTGGGTAGGAAAACGTCCTCGGTTAAATACTCTGGACGACAGTAAAGTCCGTGTTCGTTAAAAGCACGTAAACGCAGATGACCTGAGATGCGGTTCGTTAATGATGAACACAGGCTTCTAAACTTTCTGAACATCTTCTGTTATTTTGTTTGAACAGATTTTTCTCAACAGTTTCAGCTGATCGTCACATGTTATTAATAATAAGCCACAACAGAGCTCAGTAATAAAACATGAGGCTAAACCCCCCCCCCCCCCCACCACCCCTCTGTGCCGCAGCGCAGCGCAACAGCTGTCAATTCAGACCTGCGGACCAGCTGATCAAGAGGCAGACATAACCCTCCCTTATTTTAATCAACAATAAAATGCAGCAAAGCATATATCTGCAGTTATTCACTGAAGAAAACGTAACTTCTATGAGCTAAATAAAAATATTAAATTGAATAAATGGATCAGGAAAGCAGGAAGAATAGTTATTTCTGTTTTTACATTTTTCTTTTCGTTTCATGGCGTTTGTTTACAATTTTTCTTTCGTGAAAGGCAACTCTGCGCATGCTCAACCTATTTAATCGGATTAAATGCTTGGTGCATATGTACGCACGGCATGATCGGATCATTTCAGTTCGTGTCCATGTGAACAGAGATTCGGAAATTCCGATCAACCAAGATTTCAATCGGATTGAGGAAATTAGGCACATGAAAACGCAGCTACTGATTCCGATACTTGTGTACCTTCCTCTTGTTTTTGGACTATTCTTATTCTGTGTGTCATGTGGGAACCATCGGTAAACACACACAGGGTGTAAAAGTGCATTTTCCTGCATATCAGCAGTTTGTTTTGTGTCTCCATGTCGACCCAGAGCTGCCGTTTCTGGCCAAACCCAAACAAGCAGACAAGCGCTGAACAGAAGATGAAGGCAGGGATAACAACGCGCCTAGAAAAAGAGAAATATGCGAGCGGTTATGCTTTTGTTACATTTTCAAATGACCAAGGGCTATCCAGTGTGTTTTTCTATATGTTGCATACTCAGAAACGTACTCGTTTTTAGCCTAGCTTGTGTATGCATGTGTTGTGTCTGCCCTAAGAGCGCCCGCCAGTGCAGTAATCAGAGGAGAAAGTCTTTACGGCTCAGACACCAAGAGGAAAAGGGCCTGCTTGCTTGTTGTCCCTCCACAGGCGTTTTCAGGGCGATTACTGTCTGACGGTTAGCCACAAAGCCAGCACACACTCAGCGACATCCACGTCATCTCGACTCACGACGGGGAAGGCTGTTGTTGGTTTGGCGTCCAGGAAACAGCTGAGAATGTCTCGGCTAGTAGAAGCTAACTGTTAGCATTAGCAGCTCTACCACTCAGCAGAACTCCTCCAGGCTTGTGCTGTTTGTGGAGATAAAACATCAACGCTGCAGAGTCAGCAGTAGAGTCGTGTTGCTGTTAGCCAATCAAGAGGAGAGATTTCCAAATATCAGGAAATAAGACTCCAGATCCTGTCGTGTTCAGCCGCTCACTCCTCCAGCTGACCCCTCCGTGCTGAATCAGGCACTTCTGGTCTGAACATGGCTCAGCTTGGCTCAGCGTGGCTTGTCTTTCCGAGTCAAACTGAGACATGGCTCTAGTGGGCATGCTCTTCATGGCGTGCGGGGGGTGAGGGTGGCGTGTGCGAGCTGATCTGTACCGACATAAACGTAGGAGGAGGTGATCTGAACACAGCTTGAGGGGATCCGTCTGACGCACAAAGATGCAGCACTGCACAACAACGGCGGTGATGTGAAACATTCATTTTGTCCCGGGACCCTGTGGCTGTGTTTCTGGAGTGCCTCAGTAAGTTTAGAACCACATCAAGGCAGGTACTGAAAAGTTGGGGGAAGACACAGACCCACGTTCCAACTAGACCGAACCCATTCAAGCCACGCCGAGTAGGGAAGTAGGAACGGAGGCATTACTGGTTTTATAAGTTGCAATTTGAACATGATTTCCAGATCTTTCAAATTTGGGTTGTACCATCTACAACTGCTGAATTAGGTTTGAAAATACTTTGTGGTCAGTGGAAGGTTGTCATCATCGACATATAAATATTGGACAATGGGTTTCCATAGACTCCAATAACACATTTTTGAGGCTAAATGGGAGGTAGCCGCCATTTTGACCGTGTCACAGGTTCCGTCAAGCCCAGACAATTCCATAAAAGGGAAGAGAGGTGGAGCTGAGGGTGGGGCTGTAAGGCTGGGATCAACTGACGACGCCCGGTCGAACTAGCTACAAGCTAACCTGAAGCTAACCCAAAGCTAACGCGGAGGTGGGAGCTAAGCTAATGGAGGTAGCTACCTAGCTACAACCGGAGTTAACTGTGCACAACACCAGAGCTTCTGAGTCAGAGATACGCCGGGCTGACCGCTGGGTAAAACCGGGTGGAACACAGAGGTCTCCGAGACCTCCACAAGCCGGCAGCCCGCGCAGCAGACAGAAGCCGCAATCAGACAGATGCGCCGAGCTGCGGGGAGGGGAGAACGGGTGGAAAACATCGGTCTCCCGAGAGCTCCACAAGCCGATAGTGGGAACCCAGCTCCACCAACATGTTATATTTCAACCCATTTTCTAAAGTGCAGCATTATGTTAAATGCACTGGGTTTTACCCTATTACATTTAAATGTCATGGTTAAACAGTACATGTTAAAATCTAAGCTCAGCTCGGCAGTGACCTAAAATACATAAATATAATTTTACTTACCGAAAAAAATGAAGTGGAGACTCCTTGGACGCTCTATTAGTGCAATTAATGCCACAGCAAGTCATTTTGTCCAACAATTGCACAAATAATATCCAAACAAGAATACACAAACACAGAGACTCAAAATCCCGGAGCAGTTTCCAGACCAGACCGAGGCTCTACTGAGGCCTTTCCACGGAGCTAGCTCTGTGGTCACGTGGGTCTGATGCTCATTAATTATACAGAATTTTAGGCTTTTAATACACTTAAACAGAAGAGTGAGAAAAAAATTCACCCCCCTCAGAGTTGTCATGAGTGTAAACTAGATCATTTAAACAAAAAACATGTTCTGGTACCAGGCTGTAAACATGTTTATTTCTGCTGTGAAATTTGTATTTTTCACATGGGAGTCAATGAGGATTTGCTCGCTTCTGACACCAGCCCCTAGTGGATGAGGGTGGAACTGCAATTTTTGGTACTTCCGGGTCTGCTTCGATTTTTCACCCGCATTGTGGGGGCTTGGTTGTCATTTTCTTAGACGTTTGCACTTTTTATGTCTCAAATCTCATTATAAATATGTGTACAGCGCCGGTAAAATCAAACACCGTTATCGTTATCATCTCAGGTTTGGACAAACTGTGTGGATGATGCAAAAAGCATAGTGGTTGCATTCTTTATAGCCTGTGTTAGAAGTGTTTATTTTTTTAAGATGTCTAAAAATCCTGAATTTTAACAGTTGATGTAGAGATATGGTTAGACACGCCTTCTCTCACGTGGTAGGTTGTAAAGGAAACGCTCGCGTTCCTGTCGCTGATTACAGAACAGCGTTCTTGTTTGAACCGATCCACAGAAAGCTCACCGTGAAACACTCATGATAGATTTCCTGCAAAAACACCGTCGGTTCACACCTACATCAACAAACACGTACGGTATATCAACACCACCGTTAAAATCCTGAGATGTCTCCATCCTCTGACTGTGCTGTAAACAGAGCAGCAGATGCTTATCAGACCAAAGGAAGCAGAGAAGAGAGAAAGGTGACCCCTCCTTGAGTTTTTCTATAAACAAAACTGCCGACACAAAAAGAATAAGTCTTTTGGTTTGAAGGTATCAACACTTAAAATCTGAACTTCACAAAAACATGTTTAAAAAACTGCCCCTAGAGTGGGACTGCTGCATGATAACCATCAAACAAGTGAGACGTGAAGATGGGAAAATATGTTAGAAGGTCAAAACAAGGCTGAAAATAAAGAGTGCCATCGTGATTATTGGAGTGTGGTTACAAACCTCTGGTGAAAATAAGAGAAACACTGACGGCTCCCGTCTGCTTACCACATGGCTGCTGCGGTCTCTGGTGGGCTGGTATTCCGGCGCTGGGACGCACTGCTCCGCGTGTCCGTTACAGAAGCAGCTTCCCTTCACCATCAGGTCATAGATGGCAAAGTGTTGCGTGTGGAGAGCTGCTTCCCGTGCGGAGGCCAGGTCTTTGGCCTGGCAGGGACACGGCTGATGCTTCAGCAACCGAATCCGGATGTTGGTGACCCTCAGCTGCAGCTGGCCCTCCGGCCCAAAAGGATCCAGGGACTGCCACTTCGGGAGGGTTCGGTAGATCACCTGACACCCGGAGAGAGGGAGGCTGTGTTAGCTGCAATAATCCTGCCTTTTTTTGTTCAAACACAAATTATAACTCAATGCAGATGGGGAAAAATGTTTAATAAGTAAGTAAAGTAAAGTAAAACTTTATTTATATAGCACTTTTCACAGATAAAATCACAAAGTGCTTCACGACATACATAAAAAGGCAAAACAGGACAGGAGCACAAGGTCAACTTACATAAAAGCTTGTCTAAATAAAAGTGTCTTCAGCTGCTTTTTAACAGAATCAACCGAGTCGGCCACACGGAGAAACAAGGGCAGGGCGTTCCAAAGTCTGGGAGCTACAGCGTGAAAGGACCGGTCCCCTCTAGTTTTAAATCTGGTCTTAGGGACCTGCAGTCGGTTCTGACCCGAGGACCGTAGAGAGCGGCCAGAAGAGTGAGGCATTAAAAGGTCTGATAAATATTGTGGAGCTTGTCCATTAAGAGCTCTAAAAGTCAAAACTAAAATTTTAAAATCAATTCTAAACTTGACCGGTAGCCGATGTAAAGAAGATAAAACCGGTGTTATGTGAGCCCTTCTACTGGTTCCTGTTAAGAGCCTTGCTGCAGCGTTCTGGACCAGCTGGAGACGACTGACATCTGATTTGTTAAAACAAGTAAAGATAGAATTACAATAATCTAAACGAGAGGAAATAAAAGCATAGATAATCATCTTCAAGTCCCATTTTGAAGTAAAAGCTCTCAATTTGGAAATGTTTCTCAGATGATAAAAGCCGTTCTTTACTAAATGTTTTGAGTGGCAGCTCAAAGACATGGACTGGTCAAAAAGAACAATGTTTCTGAGACTGGTCTGGACTGAGGAGCTCAGGGAACCGAGGTGTTGTTTGATTAAAAGCACTTTCTGTTCAGGAGCAGTGATCAGTCTAGCTTGAGTTCAGCTGAAGACAGTTGCTGGCTAGCCGGTCCGTAATACGCTCAATGCACTCAAGTAGATCAGCTAGCTTGTTAAACTCTGTGTCCTTGAAACAGCAGTACAGTTGAATGTCATCCGCATATAAATGGTAGGACACATTAGTAAAGCTTTTAATAATCTCCCCAAGAGGGCAAATATATAAAATTATAACACACACACACACACACACACACACACACACACACACACACACACACACACACTAAAGTTTTAGTAGCCTTTTCCTTTATTTCGGTAGCAAACAGCGGTAAAATTAAGATAAACTGGTTAGGCTTTTTGTAACTCCACTTAGTGATTAGGAAGGGATGTTGTGGAGGTATTAAGTTACACAATGAAGCTCGTGATGTCACAACTGCTGCCTGGGGAATTTGGTTTAGGATCATTTATGTGGTAATTTAGGACTTTAAATCTTGACATCATTGGGTGTGACCTCACACGAGTGAGGTGGGTATCCTTATGAGTAAAACAGTTTCGTTTTGATTCCTGGAAATCCTTCAAATCAAAGATCCCCTTATAGGCTGCCATCACACTGCTGCCGGTAGAACCAGTACCGCTTCTGTTGTTTGGGTGAAATAGTTGGCATCTGCGCCAACCCTGACTGTTAAAAATGTGTGTTTGCACAGCGCCTCTTTACAAGTTGTTGCTGTTGATATTGTTTGAGCTGTGTCTTTATGAGCATTTCCTGTTTAGAGTCTGTCACATTTTGGTTCAGACACATGAAAAGCCCTGGTGCTGCTCTCTGATTGGACGAAAGACCGGCTAGGAGCGTGATGGTAGAAGCTCTTTTAATTTCCCCGTTGTTGGAAAAGGTCGCAAGGTCACAGCATTGTGATCTTCAATTAAGAGAACACGACAAATAGGATGATAGGCGCCAGTCCCAGGGCGAGCACGGAGAGCCGGGCCAGACAAAAGGCAGCGATGAAGATGCAGCTCCACATAACTCAGGGCTGAACAAAAGGGCCCCGACAGCCCAGCGACTCCACAGCAACATCAGCACACCCGTACATCCGTGCTGGCATGCGTGCTGGGAGACCACAACAGTGTGTTGGTTTGTTGGATCGGCTATGGGAACACGCCTTATAGTTTTATTTGGGATGTAAAGATAGAATATTGTTTTCAGATACGCTGATGACACCCGTGTTTTTTTCCACCGGAGCTGAATTCACATCACAGTCCTCTGTTAACCACCAAAGGCAGAAGCATCCTCAACAGGTGACGTGATCTCCTGACAGTGTGGAGAAACAGAGTTAATTTAAACACCTCCAAGATTTTAAACACTTTTTCAAACTAGCATTAAGTCTGAGCACGGGCGAACACTGGCTCCTGGACAGGCTGTGAAGCAACGTGGGACTGGTGGATGGAGGAGGACATGATGTCCCACATGAGCTCCGTTGGATTCAGGTCTGGGGGACAGGCGGGCCAGTCCATGGCATCAGTCCCTTTGTCCTGGAGGAACTGCTGACACACTCCAGCCAACTGCCCCCGCTTATGGTGTCACAAGGGGTCTGATCTCAGCTGGGTACCCAAGGACAGTCAAGCTACCCCTGAAATACCACTTTACACCATTACTGACCCACTGCACAACTGGTTATGCTGGAGGATGTTGCAGGCAGAATGCTCTCCACGGCATTTCCAGACTCTCATGTCTGTCACATGTGCTCAGTGTGAACCTGCTTTCACCTGGGAAGAGCACAGGGCGCCAGTGGTGAATTTACCAACCTTGGTGTTCTCTGGAAAATGCCAAATGTCCTGCATGGTGTTGGGCTGTAAGCACAACCCCCACCTGTGAACGTCGGGCCCGCATACCTCCCTCACCGAGTCTGTTTATGACCATTTGAGCAGACACATGCACATCTGTGGCCCGCTGGAGGTACTTTTGCAGGACTCTGGCAGTGCTCCTCCTGCTCCTCCTCTCACAAAGGCAGAGGTAGCGCTCCTGCTGCTGAGTTGTTTCCCTCCTACGTCCTCCTCCTGGTAGCACCTCCATGCTCTGGACACTATGCAGACAGACACAAGAGACCTTCTTGCCACCGCTCACATTGATGTGCCATCCGGGATGAGCTGCACTACCTGGGCCACTTGTGTGGGTTGTAGACTCCTCCTCGTGTTACCACTAGAGTGAAAGCACCACCAGCATTCAGAAGGAACCGAAACATCAGTCAGAAAGTGCAGGATCTGAGAAGAGGTCTGTGGTCAGTCACCACCTGCAGAACCACCTGTCTGATGGAGACATCTTGCTAACTGCCAATAATTTCCACCTGTTGTCTATTCCATTTGTTCTACCGCGGGTGGAAGGGATTATTAATCTGTGTTGCTTCCTAAGTGGTCCGTTTGATTTCTCAACATAAACAGCAAACCGTGTGTGTGTGTGTGTGTGTAATGAGAGAGATCTTATAGCTCAGTTCTTTCCTTTTTAAAGGAAGTAGATTTTGCAGCTCTTTAAAAAAGAGGTTTGGACCCCTGCGAGAGAGCCGTTTAAAGCCCATTTTTTTATGCAAGCCCCATTTTCAACTGAACAAAACCAAAGAAAACACAAATGTTGTAAATTTCACTAAATTCAATTCACTTCTTTATGGTCTCCCCAACAAACTCCTTCATAAACTGCAACTGGTCCAGAATTCAGCAGCCCGTATTATCACCAGAACCCCTTCCTTTCACCACATCACCCCGGTTCTCCAGCAGCTTCACTGGCTCCCAGTTAAATTCAGGTCCATCTTCAAAATTCTCCTCCATACCTTCAAAGCAATCCACAACCTCTCTCCTCCATATATCTCAGACCTTATAAGTATTCACACCCCGTCCCGTTCACTCAGATCTTCTTCTTCCATCCATCTTGCGGTTCCTTCTGCCCGTCTCGCTACCATGGGGAGCAGAGCTTTCAGCCGCTCTGCTCCTCGACTCTGGAACTCACTTCCCCCAGACATCAGGAACGTCGACAGTTTTACCCTTTTCAAAACAAAACTCAAAACACACATGTTTAAATCTGCCTAAAACCTCTGATTTTATTGAACTGTTTCTCTCTTAGTTTTTTCTTCTTTGGGTTTTATTATTGTTTTATTGTATTTTATTACGTGTTTTGTGTAAAGTGACCTTGGGTGTCCTGAAAGGCGCTTTTAAATAAAATGTATTATTATTATAAATCTAAGTTGATGCTGTATCTGTATTTGTGCATAAACATGCCAAGTATGGCTTCACCCAGGCTCGTCTCTGTAGGAAAATGTGTTTCAGAGAAATTCTGCAGAGCAAAAAGCACGCACGGAGTTCGTATCTATCGCAACAGCTCTACATCCCAGTTTGGTCGACTATAATCTGCAGTTTATGGTTCGACCCTTCCTTCATGTTGGGATGCAGTACAACAATCACATGAAGTATGATACTGAAACACTACAACTAGGAAAGTTATAGCTACTATTGGTCTCATGGTTGTTTACTTTTTTCCTGTCACTTTGAACAATAACAGCGAAAATTACTATCAAAATAAACGCATGAATCTGAATGTAGCATTAAAAGATTTGTGCAGGAAGGTATGATGTATATCATATTTATCAAGAACTACACCCTAAAGCAGCTGAGAGCAAACATTTCAATGCCTGAAAACCTTAAATTATTATTATTTCCAAATATGCCAAAAACAGTTTTATTCATCAAACCTCTTACGCGACACACGTCTGGGCCCAAAATTAACCTTCAGTTATTTTAGGAAACATTAAGGCACGGTTTGACAGAAAGTAGATAAAATATTGTCGTTAGGCCCGGTTTACATGGGAGGACTTTAAGATGGACGAATGATTTTCAAAACATGGCAGACCACACAGCGATAAAGAAATCATGGACATGACTACGGCTGAACGATTTTGGAAAATAATCCAATTGCGATTTAATTCACGATAATTTTCTCAAGGAACTTTTCTCATTTTTCAACTAACGGAAGCAAAAATAAATAAAAAAAAATCTATGTAACTTGTACTGAATATAAACAAGTTTATGTATCTACATATCATATCAACAAGCAGGGGAGGATTGAGGACTGAAGAAGATCCGGGGCTTAACACACACACGCGCGCACACTCGTGACACGCACTAGTCAACATATATATTTGTCTTGTACCACATAATTTTTAATCTGAAGCTACATATTAAGCATTTTCAGGGCAGAGTATTGTTCCTGTTAGTGTTTAGTGTGAGATGATAGTAAATATTCCCTTTCTTTCTCCCAACTTTACCTGATAGTAAGCTAACTTTAGGCAAACCAGCAGCACAACAAATATTTTCAAATAAGACTCACAAACCTGAGTCAGCACCAGTCTCATCAAAGCTGGGGTTCTGTCGTTGTACTTTTTGTCTAAAAAACGTCCTTATGTCCATCTTCACTCATGCGTTTCAGGCAGAGAGTGTAGAAGAAGCCGACTGCTGAAGGGCTTCTTCTTCAGTGGTGGAGGCTCAGGCAGGCTGTATACAAACTACTGACAGCTGCGCCCTCTCTGTTGGGCTTTGGTACTGCATGTTACTTCCACGTTTGAGATCCGGGGCTTTTCATTAAAGATTCGGTGCTTGAGCTCAAGTAGCCGGGCCTAACGCCGCCCCTGTCAACAAGTTTATTTGTCTACATAAACACTCACAAGTAAAAACAACATTTTGTATTTTAAGGTGCGATGCTTTGCAGCCAGGAGCACATCCATTGAAGGACCATAGGTATTAGCATCAATTGTGAAAACTGATTTGCGGGAAGTGTGTCCCATTTATTGAAGTATTTTGATTTTAGAGTTTTTGACGTTTTGTCCATGCAGAGCTTCCGTAGTTCAATTTCATTCATAGCTGCTAGCCAGTGGGGTTAAAGTCCCCTACAGTTTTCTAGCTTTACTAAACTATCCGTCTGTACTTATTTGATTAATAACAGTTTTAACTTTTTATTAGACTCCAAATGTAATAATTTGGCACGTTGCTAATTCGTAATTTGTAAGAATGTAATCGGCGATATTAGCATTAGCATCCCTATGGGTTTTTCAATGTATATTAGCATTGTGCTAACCACTCACTGCCAGTCAAATTGCAGCCTTTGCGATTAGAAAATCTCCTTTTGTCACATCGCAATTCAATTGCACATGCGATTAATCGTTCAGCCCTAGATATAACGGTGTGAGTCATAAAGTGTCATGTGCATCCACAGGGTAAAAACTACATGAACCAACTTGATCAGACAGGAAATCTTAAAACTCTCAAGATCAAACGCGACTTTGAAGTAAACAAATATGATGAAGGAGGAGCTTCCAACACCTTGTTTCTGATTGGCTGCACGTCACATTCAGCAGACTGCAGACGCATTTGTCCTCAAAAATCAGACCAAAACATTCCAAAACGTTTGAAAGCCCAGATTTATTATTGTAGCGGTCCTTCCAAGATGACCTGAACGCTTGTAACTAGAGCCCTGCACTGAAGCCCTAGGCCCTCGGGTCGGCCCGGCCCGACGGCCCTCAGGCCGGGCTTCGGGCCCACAACTGTGTAATTACCTCGGACACGGGCCGGGCGCCTTTATTTTTAATCGAATTCATTAAAAAAATTGAAACGCAAACGCAGCAGTAGAGCCCTGCGTGGGACTGTTTTCTTCATCCCGCTCCCGCTGAATTTCTGACCATTACCGCCTGCAACTGCAACGTTAAACTCCCGCCCGCAATCGCAAAACTCGGAGAAATTATTACCTCACAATAAAAGAGATGTATTGAGTTTATGTCCTCTCTGGTCCTGGAGAAAACATGTCACAACCCGCGGCTCTTCCATCCATCTGATGCGGCTCTCTGTGCTTGTAAAATAATGAATGGATATTTAAATAAAATGCTTTATATTTTACTGCTTTAATTTTATATCTGTATGCCAATTCTATGTAAAGATTGTCTGCGTAAACCTGAACAGGTCCAACCCGGTCTTACTGTGAGACCGGGTTGACGGGTCACGCTTGTGCGTAATCATATGCGTGTTCTGAGCTGAGGAGATTCTGGGATTCTCCTCCTGGATGTGTCGCCACATTGGAGACAGGAACAAGCACTATTGAGCCAAAGTTTCATAATCAGGGAACATTTTCTAAGTGACAAGTCTGTCTGGGAGACCGGGTTTGGAAAACTCCCGCTTCAGTGGGAGGAATCTTCCTGCATGCGCTCTGGTTCTGCGACGTGCTCCAAGCCAATCTCCACAACTTCAGCTCGCTGTGTACCGTACGTACGCGCTGACAGCGAGCTGCGCTGAGCAGTGTCCAGCTCAGATGTTCAGATGGGAATCTTTTCTTGGGTGATTTAGCTACATCTGCGATGTGCGTAGAATAAAATGTCAGTTCGTCTGCATGCGTCGGGGTAATTCTTTCTATTCTTTCTCCGTCAAAATAAACGGTCAAATACGGGAACTGTCCGGTCAACACAAGCCCTGCTTTTAACCGTTCTGTTTCATTGTGAAAATTGTTGGAAACAGATCAAATTTAACTTGATTAACACCAGAGCCAGTGCGCCGTCATCTCTGTGACGGCAAATGAGGGAAAAACAAATTGATCGGATCCTGCACGTCTTTTAACACATTGGTCAGGATTGATGCACTTTGTTTTCATTTAGTTGGTTAAAAACAAGTCGGGCTCAGGCTCGGGTCGGGCCAGAGAGTCCTGAAAACCTTTTCGGTCCGGGCCGGACACGGGCTCAGATTTTAGGCCCGTGCAGGGCTCTACTTGTAACACACCACACACGGAGGGACAGTTGTCTTCAGGAGGGAATTGGGTCAAAAATCTGCTCTGGGTGAGCTGGGCCTCAGCTTCGAAAGATGATTGATATGCAGCTGATCAGTGGTGCTGTTGGACCCGTCGAGCTGTGTGTGGGCGGAACAGGATCTTGATCTGAAAATATGTCTAAGAAACAAAACATCTGGGTAAAACAAAGTCAAGCCTAGTTTCAAGAATCAAATAAAACCTTGCAGTCACAGCAGTGGCTACATGTTTTTATTCGAGCTTCTTTCCTTCCTTTCCCGGTCAAAAGAGAAGATTTAGTGTCGAGATATTAACCATTAATGTCATTGTTGGGAGGCTGAAAAGATCTGAGGCCAAATGGGTCTGCTTCATTCAAAGAGCTTATTGGAGATGAAAAGGTTTCACACCTGCCATTAAAAAATGCTGCAGATTTCAGGCTCAGCGCAGCCCGAGGTGCTGAGTTCACCGTGGGACACTGAATATCTTTCTTCCTGTTTCAGGCTGCAAAATAAAGCAAGCCCAGCTTTAACAGGCCTAATTCCATCAAAGCGCTGTGGACTGTAATCTGGTAAACAGGCACAATGGGCATTGATGGGAGTAGAAAGGTGGATAGGGAAACAGAGGGGGGGGGGGGTCTAGCCAACAGTACCAACATTCATCAGAGCAACTGCACTTCCTTCCCTTCAGATAGATTGTATGTGTTCATCTGAGAAAGGCACGGACCAGTAAGTGTTTGAGGACGTGCAGGAAAGAGGAAGAGCGTGTGTGTGTGTGTGTGTGTGTGTGTGTGTGTGTGTGTGTGCGTGTGTGTGCGTGCGTACACCAGACGGGTCTGCCTCTTTGTCTCGCCTCAGGAGGCCAGACTGTAACAAACACAGTCTTGTGGCCCTGCTGACCTCATAAATAAGACTAACAGCCCTGAATACTTCTCTCCCTCTCACATCACCTTTTCCCCACATCACAGGTGAACACATGAGATGACACGCTTTCATGTTTTCCAGAGAAAGAGGAGAAGCAGAAAGCTGAGAATACCTGCTCGCTGTAATCGCTCCCAGCTACCCCCCCCTCCTCCCCCCCTCTTATCTGATCACAGAAGCTCTCGTACAGCCTAACGTGCACAAAGAGCACACCGTGTCTCAGTGAGCAAATGTCTTACATCAAACCATCATTTATTATAGTCCACATGATGCGTGGAGAGAACATGCTAACGCCACACAGAAAGGCTGCAGCCGGGATTCGAACCTGCAACCTGCTTGTTGCGAGGCGGCCCAGTCGTGTTGTTTCCAACGAACACCATGGCGGACGGCAGAAATGAGATCAATAAACTGGCTCTTTACTTTCTTTATATTTTTTAAAGTAATACAGGTCAGATATGAGATCCATAACATCAACCAGGAGTTTGAGGATGCAGAAACAAAGAAAGCATTTTGAGACTGACATCATTTAAACATCTGATCCTGCCGGGCTGCTGTGGCTCCATCCCATTCACATCTAGTGGGTAACAATGAAACACTGAAGCTTTGGCTGATAGTTATCGTTATCGATGTAAGGCCCGTAGCGATTTTTGACCCACTCCTCCCGCCACCACAATCTTACAGAAAGACATCAGATACAGGTGCTGGCCAGTAAATTAGAATATCATCAAAAGGTTGAAAATATTTCAGTAATTCCATTCAAAACGTGAAACATGTACATTATATTCATGCAATGCACACAGACCAATGTATTTCCAATGTTCATTACATTTAAATTTGATATTCATAAGTGACAACTAATGAAAACTCCAAATTTGGTATCTCAAAAAATTAGAATATTCTGAAAAGGCTGAATATAGAAGACACCTGCTGCCACTCTAATCAGCTGATTTACTCAAAACACCTGCAAAGGCCTTTAAAAGGTCCCTCAGTCTTGTTTTGAAGGCACCACAATCATGGGGAAGACTTCTGACTTAACAGCTGTCCAAAAGACAATCATTGACACCTTGCACAAGGAGGGCAAGACACAAAAGGTGATTGCTAAAGAAGCTGGCTGTTCGCAGAGCTCTGTGTCCAAGCACATTAACAGACAGGCGAAGGGACGGAAAAAATGTGGTAGAAAAAAGTGTACAAGCTCTAGGGATAACCGCACCCTGCAGAGAATTGTGACGACAAACCCATTCAAAAATGTGGGGGAGATCCACAAAGAGTGGACTGCAGCTGGAGTCAGCGCTTCAAGAACCACCACGAGGAGACTCATGAAAGACATGGGATTCAGGTGTCGCATTCCGTGTGTCAAGCCACTCTTGAACATGAAACAGCGCAAGAAGCGTCTCGCCTGGGCCAAGGACAAAAAGGACTGGACTGATGCTGAGTGGTCCAAAGTTATGTTTTCTGATGAAAGCAAGTTCTGCATTTCCTTTGGAAATCAAGGACCCAGAGTCTGGAGGAAGAGCGGAGAAGCACAGAATCCACGTTGCATGAGGTCCAGTGTAAAGTTTCCACCGTCAGTGATGGTGTGGGGTGCCATGTCATCTGCCGGTGTTGGCCCACTCTGTTTCCTGAGGTCCAGGGTCAATGCAGCCGTCTACCAGGAAGTTTTAGAGCACTTCATGCTTCCTGCTGCTGACCAACTTTATGGGGATGCAGACTTCACCTTTCAACAGGACTTGGCACCTGCACACAGTGCCAAAACCACCAGCACCTGGTTCAAGGACCATGGTATCCCTGTCCTTGATTGGCCAGCAAACTCGCCTGACCTTAACCCCATAGAAAATCTATGGGGTATTGTGAAGCGGAGGATGCAATACGCTAGACCCAACAATGCAGAGGAGCTGAAGACGACTATCAGAGCAACCTAGGCTCTCATAACACCTGAGGAGTGCCACAGACTGATCGAGTCCATGCCACGCCGTATTACTGCAGTTATTGAGGCAAAAGGAGCCCCGACTAAGTATTGAGTGCTATACATGCACATTCTTTTCATGTTCATTCTTTTCAGTTGGCCAACATTAGAGAAACAAACATTTTTTCATTGGCCTTTAGAATATTCTAATTTTCTGAGATACCAGATTTGATGTTTTCATTGGTTGTCACCTATAAATATCAAAATTAAACGTAATAAACATCGGAAATACATTGGTCTGTGTGCATTGCATGAATATAATGTACAAGTTTCACGTTTTGAATGGAATTACTGAAATATTTTCAACCTTTTGATGATATTCTAATTTACTGGCCAGCACCTGTATTCCTACTGTGTGTGGTGTGTTACGAGATTTCCTGTCTGAACGGGGGAACGTTCGTGTGCAGCTTTTGCTGCGTTGCCACACACCACACACTGTAGGACCATCCCTGTAATATCCAAGATTTTTATGGTCACGTGTGTGGGCTCTAGTGATTTGAAAGTGATCAGACGGTTTTAACCCTTTGATGCATAATGGTCACTACAGTGGACAGATACTTAAAATCGTTATTCATTTATTTTTGCTATTAAGCACAGCTGTTGAAGACTTTATTGCATTTGAACCCCTCCATTTGGACTTCAGTAAGTCAAGCCAACATATTTCATGTTCAGAACGCACGCTGTCCACTGAGGTGGACGTGTAATTAATTATTTGTAAATTACATTTTACAAAAAATATGTAAATATGAAATTTGTTTCATTCACACCTAAAGATGAATGAAAAAAATTGTTAAAAAAATCATGGTTGAAGATTTCATAATTCATGCATCAAAGGGTTAAAATGCTGCCGTGTAAACCGGGCTTAACAGACCAAGGTTTGTTCAAATGACGAACAACTTCACTCACTCACATATTTTCTAAACTGATTATTGCTCACAGGCAGCTGGTGTCCATCTCCTGCAGGCATTGGGTGAGCGGCGGGGGTCACATGGGTAGGTCTCCAGTCCATCACAGGGACTCACAACCAGTCACAGACTCGCACCCAGGGACAATTTAGAGTCTCAAACCGACTTGAACATGCAGTATTTTGGTCTGTGGGAGGAAAGCCCTGCATCCATGGGGAGAACATGCCAATTCCATGCAGTAAGGCTGCAAGGGGGAGTTGAACCTACAACCTTTTGGATGGCATTAACATCTGCACCACCATGCAGCCCCAAAATACTTGAATTAATGTGAAGCATCTGCTGCCTAAAATGAAATGACACTTACTACGTGTGCACAGTGCATAGCAGATACAGTAAATGCACACACCCTGAGCCTCCAGAGGAGGACAACTCTACTAGAGCTGACTAAAATGTTCAACATCACCAGGTAGTCCTGCAAGGCGGTGTTTTAGCTTTAAACCCTGAACCAGCAGATGCATGTTCTCCAGTTGCTCTTGCCGTGCGGCCGATTTAACTTTAAATACACGGGCGACTGCAGCTGGTTTGTCAGAACACTGCTGACCTCGTTTAACCTCGGGGTCAACCGCTGTGCGTGGAGGAGGGGGTGTTACGGGGTGATGGCTAGGCTCCTGCATAACGCGGGATGCCAAAGTGACGCTAGTTTCTAACGCGTGCAGATAAAGCGAAGGAAAGTGGTTCTGTAGCACGTTAGACGCAAACAAGCAGGAAAGCGCTCAGGCAGCTGTTGCAGCTGCAGCGGAGTGTGAACATGATTACTAGAGCGACACCAGAGCAGCACCGTGCACGTTTCCCCACACACATCTGCTGAGCAGCTCCCCAACACACACCGTTTCAATTAAACATCAGTGGACACCAGGAAGCCCTCTCTTCTGCAGTCAAAGTCGGCGTATTAAACACTCCATCACACGCCCACGGAGCTCTCTACGCCCAGTTCTGCTCTCCATGCCTCACGCGTGATGCGTGACTTTTCTACAGAGTACAGCCTTTATTCTGCGAGTAGGGCTGGCAGTGAAACATCAGCCAGTAGCACGTTTTATTCATAAAGAGAAGAAAACACCGGACAGGAAATGCTGTCATCCCTCCAGCATTCCCTCACAGGTGTGGATCGGAACAACGTTCCACCTGCTTCCTGAGAGAGGCGAATGTGTTTGAAGAGGAGGAAAAGTGGGAACTCGGCGCCTGATTTACATCAGATCAGCCGATATTCCGTTCAGCGCAACCAGGAGGTGTCCAGACAACCCACATCTGGGCCAGGATTCCTTGCTCCGGTGACAGTCACTGAATGAATCCAGATATGTGGAAAATTATCGTAAGCAAAGTAAAGCTTTGGGGTCGTTTTTAGAGCCTGTCTGTCATTTAAGTGCGTTTCTGTCTGTTTGGAGAAATAGACGAGAAATCCAAAGTGCATCGCTGACATCGTCAAACAGATACGACCTCTCAAATTTAGCCTCAAGTGAGACGTGGCTCTTCCAGTGCATCCTGGGCTCCGGACCACCAGGAATCCCTTAATGCTAATGAGAAAATCACTTTTTGGTGGGAAAGTTTCTGAATAATGTTTGAATAAAGTTCATCCAAGTTTAGGAGACAGCAGCTGTTTAAAGATGGCGGCATTCACGCGGTATTGATGCGCGAAACATGTTTAAAGAGCAAGTCACCCCCTACCAGAGTCTAACTCCACTCCCACTTCCTGTTTGAAAAATGCATCAAATGCTGTTGCCTAGCAAACCGAGAGGGCGGAGCCGCTAACAAAAACACACAAAGGCTCACAACGACATTGTGACATCATATGGTACCAGCTAACGTTCTAGGGTACCTCTTAGCCAATAGCGATGGCAGATTTAAATTCAAATGCAGAGTTTTTACCTGACAACGGCACAACACTGACAGTTTTAGGCAGACAATTTTAATTTTAACTAAAATACAAAACTATTGACGACACGCGTCTGCAGCACGATTAGACACGCACTTATAAAGTTTATCAGAAAATAAAGTAGATCTGGGGTGACTTGCTCTTTAAAAGCTCCAGTTTCAGACCTTGTAAGCACCGGATGAAACAGCACTGTTTGAACCTTGAGGATGAATTATTTTATATTTTGATGAACGTGGTTAAAATCGGCAAAAATAATAAAAAATTGTCCGATTTTGTGTGATCCCAGAACTCACTGTTGCATTTCAGATTTACATTTAAATAACGTGTGATGTAACATTTGTGGGTGTAGACGTTTACGAAAGAAGATGCTATTAAAGTTTGAGGAGCCATCTAGGATAATTATTCATAATTCTTCCTCAGAAACACACTCCAAGCGTCTAAACTGCTCCTTTCAACACGACACAGAGAGAAAGCTGAACTCTAGAGATTCTGTGTGTTTTCATGAGATTCACAAACTTTTTACTCTTAAAGTGGTTTTGTTATCCTTTTGGGGTTTTCCCCTTTTTCCATCAGTGTGTGTGTGCGCTAAATCTCTGGAATGTTGCAAAGCCCAAAGTCCACACTGAAGGGGTTATTATCACCATGAGACACATTTGCATAACGCCTGCCCTGTTAGGAGCAGCCTGGAACGGCTGAGCATCTGCCTCCCATGCTGACAGTCTAATCACCAATCAGAGCCGGTTCAGTTTCTCCTCAGCTGTGTTTGCTAACAAAAGTGGAACTTTACGACTACCAGGGGCAAAGTAGCACGAAGGGATGGAGCTATAAGAAACATAAAATTGCCTCTACACACTACAGTTCCTCTCTGTAAATAATAAAAACCTTCATAAATCAAGCGGATTGCAATCACCCAAATGAAAGACAAAGCTTCTCCTCACCTCGCCTCGGCTGCAGGGGTAGGCCCCCGAGTACTTGGAGGTGCAGGTGGCTCCATCCCGGCCCACACCTGCCTTTCCCTCCTCCAGTCCGAAGGCGGTGCTACAGTTGCTGGCGTAATACTGCAACGTCTTCCACGTTCGCCCAAAGTCCTGCGAGCGCTCCAGGGTCATGGCAGAGGGCCGTGGCGAGCGAAACACCACGATGAGATGCGTGAAGTAGAACTCGGTCTCCAGGTCCAGCTGCAGAGTTTCAGACGTCACGCCTTCAGCGGACTGCCACCAGGTGTTCGGGTGGCGGAAGGAGGAGTCAGACATGGCCCCGGCCGGGTGGGCCAAGGGGGGCAGACCAGCGTTGCATTTGGCGCATTTGGGGGCGCCACAGGCCGTGTTGGGGTTGGGGTCTAAGTAGGAGCAGTAGAGCTCGGTGGCGTTGTTGCCGCAGACGGTCTGGGTCAACACCTGCCGACCCAGAGCCAGGTTACCCATGCGAGGGTTGCAGGCCCGGCTCTCACAGCGGGGGGCCACACCTGCTCTAAACACCTCCACAGGCAGGCCTGCAATAGAAGGATGGACAAAATCTCGACTTAACAGCTTTGTAGGTTTGGCCCGTTACACCTGAACCCATCCACAAACGGTCACGACGTTACTTTGAGTTAAGAAAACCACTCTTCTGCTCCGTTTAATCAGATTAGTGACCAGCCTTCAGAAGAAACCAGCGTCTGAGCTGGGATGACTCACTGTGCCTGTTTACACAAGTCAAGTGATTTACCTCCATCGGAAACGTTACGCAAAACGGATAGAGGAGGCATTGTGCACCTGCCTGCTTCGGACCGCAGCCAGCATGGACTCTGACACAGAAAAGGTTTGGCAGCTTTAGAGGAGGATGAGCAGCATTCCCCTCCAGGGCCACAGTGTCATGTTCAGCTGTGGATTTATGATCCTAAACCTGCAACTGGTTCGTTTTCTGCTGGAAAAGCTCATGAATGGGTGGACCTTTGCACCCAGAACCGTACCCTGGATGTTTTCACAACAGCATAAATCATAATAAAACCCGGTAGAGTGAATAGAAAGTGGAAAGGTCACCAGAGAACCCAAACTTTTAGTTACGATCCCACTCAGTTAAAATAAACCCAGCTTCATGGATGGATCGTGTGAACAGATGATGTTTTTTGTTGTTTTAGACCAAAACAAGATGCTTCTGTGATTATCTCTTACCTGCATCTGACAGCACGGCCAGACCAATCACAACTAGAATCAGCATTTCTCCTTGATGATGCAGCAACACTGGATATGAGAAAACTGCGTCAGGTGTGCGGAAATCTCTAAATGAAGAGAAGAAGTGCGCAGAGTTTAGATCCGGTGCGGACTCTCTCTTTCACTCCGCAGCGATCCGGTGAGGCGATAAAAAGCAGGACAGCATGATCCCGGACCCGGACGGCGCGTGACGTCCAGCTGAGAGAGGAGGAGAGCAGCCGAGGTGGAGAGGAGCTGACCGGCTGTGCTGGGCTCGTCTGCTCCGGGACCTGCAGCGGGGTTCATCTCCCTGCACTGAGTCCTCCGCCTGCACATCTATTTCTGACGAGCGCAGAGACGCACAGAGGATATGTAGCGACCGCGCCGCGCGCCAGCTCCGCCCCCCCGCCACCACCCCCACACTTAAAGAAACAAACCAGACCTTAGGACCACAACCCCCAGAGGCTCCGCTTTCCTTTGTAGAATGAACTAAAGCTGCATCAGTTTTCTTCACATTTTAAAAAGTTTTATTTTTTACATTCATTTAAAAAGATCAAATGTTTTTAGCTGCCCAGGGATTTAATTTAGCCAATAACAAGCATGTCTTCAGCAATCTATGGCAGATAGTTAAATATTCACTATTTAATATTAGAAATTAAATTAGACGTATTGTGCAAAACTCTCTTTTACGCTGTCATATGGGTCTCTGCTGCTAGCATAGAAATCTAGACGAACCTTAGCAGTAGCAAAAGATGTTGCAGGTCAGTCTAGCCATGCGCCATAGCCTCAGTAGGTCCACCATTGGCCTGGGCAATGTTATGTCCAACGAATCACAGCACTCTATTGGGCTTTCACATCTGGGCCAGCATTGGGTGGTGTTGGTCCAGGTCGCACCGGTAGGTTTTGTTCACACACACTTCTCAAGAACAGGGAAATCTCCGAGTGCGTGGGCAGGGCAAGGAAAAGCCCACGGCGTCTCCCTTAAACACAGCCATGCCAGGGGCGTGTCCAAGGAGTGGCCTGGGGTAGCACATGCCACCCTTGGAATCTAATTGGCCACCCCAGGTGCCACCACACTAATTTACCTTTAAACAGGCTTTTCATTGTCCACAAAAGACTTGGGGGGTAAAACAAAAAAAGCATAACCATTGGTGCCACCCATGCACAAAGTTGTGCCTCACCTGGGCCACCCCATTTTAAAAGATCTGGACACGCCACTGAGCCATGCAGCTCAAGGCATGGCAGTGCTGTCTCTGTGTGTGTGTGTGTGTGTGTGTGTGTGTGTGTGTGTGTGTGTGTGTGTGTGTGTGTGTGTGTGTGTGTGTGTGTGTGTGTGTGTGCGTGCGTGTGTGTGTGTGTGTGTGTGTGTGTGTGTGTGTGTGTGTGCGTGTGTGTGTGTGTGTGTGTGCATGTGTGTGCGTGTGTGTGTGTGTGTGTGTGTGTGTGTGGGTGTGTGAGGAGAGACGCATCTTCAATCAGAGGCGACGTTGAATCTTCAGTATCCAGAATGATACACCAATCGGAGGCTCCCCCTAACGGTAGGCGTGCATTTGTGCCGGCCAATCAGTTGGTGGTGGGTGTGTTGGACCTGTTCAGCCCAAAGCAGACCTCCTTGTATGTGGGCTGAAAAACCGACGTGGTTGAGCGCGGGAAACTATAAGGCTACCTAGATATGAACACTAAAAGCTACCAGTCCAGTCCGTGCCGGGCCAGATGTGGAAGCGCCATATGTTTGTGGAGAGGTGGGCAGGGCTAGCGGCTTGTGGTCTCCGTCGCTTTTAACTTGGTCTTTACTCCATCCGACCTTGCAACCACAGAAAATGAAGTTGAGTCTCCGCACCTCCGCAGATGGAAAAGTATAAACCAGGCTGAAGGAGTTGCTGATCCAAAAGGAACTGTTCACCTGTTCCCCGTCGGAGCGGGGGCGAGGCGA
Organism: Nothobranchius furzeri; assembly: GCF_043380555.1. Lineage (NCBI taxonomy): Eukaryota > Metazoa > Chordata > Actinopteri > Cyprinodontiformes > Nothobranchiidae > Nothobranchius > Nothobranchius furzeri. The sequence continues at coordinate 34,932,795 of NC_091741.1, read as the reverse complement.
GTCATCGGGTGGTGGTGGTGGTGCTGGTGGCGGGCGGGGCGGGGTGGGGTTGCCACCTGGCGCTACCCCTGTTGGCCCAGGAGCGGCACTCATTTGAAATGGTGTTGGCATCAACTTTGAACGATTCAGACTTAGACTTTTCTTTGCAACATGACCAGATGGGTACTTAAAGTTGCTATCCAGAGTTTTCCCCTTTCAGGAAATATGTATGATTTTTCAGAAATATATAAAAGTCATCACGTCATCACAAATCCACAATAGACCACTTCTGTCCTTTAAGCATCCAGATGGTGCATCAGGATTAGTACCTTCTTCAGAAACCTGTCCCATCCCGTCCTGTAGTTGTCTACTGCCCTCTGGTGGAGGATCTGCAGGTGGCAAGGGCCGTTTTTATTCGTTTATCCCAGTATATTGGTATTTAATTACACAGTTATTGTTTTATATTAATTAGACAATAAATGGTTCCATTTTGAAAACATATAATTTCAGATTTCATGTTTGAATGGTTGAAATACTTTCTGCCATTTTGGCGTGCGAGACTTGGATACTCTGTTTCTCAGGCTGAAAGCTTCCTGAACAGTCTCTGTTCAAAGGAATTGAGTTTGCATTGAAATGGGCTAATGAGCTAATAAACCGGGCGTTTTTTAGCTTCTAAAATGTTCAAATGGGCCCCAAGCAGCTGGCCAGCACCTGAAAACGGCAGTTTTACATTGTACAGATAATTAGGTAAAATTAGCAAAACCCTTATGGAAAGCACAGAAAGTGCCATATTTAGCTGCTGCTGCTGCTGATATTTATGTTTGTAAATAAACACAGAATCCCAACAGCAACGTCATTTTATGTGCTGCTTTAAAGAGCAAGTCACCCCCAATTCAACTTTTATTCTGATAAACTATATAAATGTGTGTCTAATCGTGCTGCAGACACGTGTAGTCAATAGTTTTGCACTTTAGTGCATTTTAGTTAAAATTTAAAATTTCTGCCTAAAACTGTCAGTGTTGTGCCGTCGTCAGGTAAAAACTCTGCAGTTGAATTTAAATCTGCCATCGCTATTGGCTAAGAGGTATCCTAGAATGTTAGCTGGTACCATATGATGTCACAATGTTGTTGTGAACCTGAGTGTGTGTATTGTTAGTGGCTCCGCCCTCTCGGTCTGCTAGGCAACAGCATTTGTTGCATTTTTCAAACAGGAAGTGGGAGTGGAGTAATACTCTGGTAGGGGGTGACTTGCTCTTTAAATATCTGTATTTTGGAGCTTTGGTTTAGGCTTGCGAATCAAAGAAAAATGCATCAAAATGGCTGAAAATTCCCTTCACTCATTTCATTTTGGCTGATATGTTCATGCCATTGTGCACCACTCAGTCGGGTATATTAGATAAATATTCTTGAAGTTCCGTTTCAGTGAATTTAAGTTGTATGTTACTATATCCAGATTGGAGAATGATGTGTTTCTTAACCCCCAGAGACCCACGGTTGTAATATTACAACATCAGATTTAAGTCTACAAAAATAAACCTTCCCCATATTTTTTTCTTTTTAAAACCACATTTACGTTGCTAATGGGTCCTATTGTTCAGTTCTGCAACACTATTGGCTGTTAAAATGTGTAAATAGGCCCGTTTATCTGGCTGTGAAGTCAAACAACCTGAGAGCCTGCTTTGGAGAACATCATCTTGTAGTTTTCAACAGGAGAAATCAAGACTCAAGTAAGTAAAAAGCTTTAAGTATTTTTTCTGTGATAATTGATGTGTGTAGATCATGCAGATTTTATGACATCATTGAATATACTGATGTTGTGAGATTTTGAGCTTGTTTTGTCCATGTTGTAATTTTACAACAGTGGGTCTTAGGAGTAGCAAAAGTTAGGTGTGCACCCTGCACTTGAGGGAGTTTACGTTCCACTTGTTTGATGGTGGAAATACTAGGATAAATATTACTGTTTCATCAGTTTGTAATGTTTTTGATCAGTTTTTAATGTTGCAACAATTTTGACATATTTTACAAATTTGATGTTGGATCAAAATACAACTTTTTGTTGTACTAATATAATGTATTGCATTATACTAGTAATTAGGATTGAAAGATTTATGTGGCATAATTTGCAATATACTATAGTGCTGGTTTTCTTTTTCCTGGGTTCTGCTTGGCTGCCCAAATAGCTGCTTTTTGAATGATAAGGTGATAATGTTCTGGGAAGTAGGGGTGTAAGTGCTCATAGCATAACAAAGGGAGCAACTGATACAACTGCTGATCTCTGGAATGTGTGAATCTTTTGTGGTGGCATATCTAAAATTAATTTGCATTGCAATTACCTGGCCTGGAAACTAATCTGCTGTTGTAACTTTCAGGATGCCTGAAACCAGGAAAAGCCACATCAGGTCATTTGAATCAGATTCAAATGATGAAGAGGAGAATGAAGTTATCTGTGAAGTGGACAAGGAAAATAAATTACCCAATGGCCAACTAACTTCTGATGTTCACATCATCCCAACAGAAGCAGGGCATTCTGATTCCCAGACCATGCGCCGTGACAGGCATCGCTGGCTGAAAAAGAATTTCATCAGTCCCAGTACTGATTTTTCTGGTCAGGATGTCACTAATGGTGTCCAATCCCTCTGCGGACCACTGGAGTACTTTCAGAAGTTTGTGACAGAGGACATGATCAAGGCTCTGGCAGATAACACTAATCAGTACAGTGTTCAGAAGAAAGGATCATCTATACACACCAACACAAAGGAAATAGAGCAGATGATTGGCATGTATCTGAAGATGGTCTTGTCCAAATGCCTGGAATTTGCATGTACTGGGAAGCAGACACACGATACAGTCCAATCTCAGATGTAATGTCACGAAACAGGTTCCAGTCTCTGTTGACATCATTACATTTTGTGTACGATCTAACTGTCTGAGAAGGAACAAAATGCTGACAAACTCTGGAAACTCAGACCATGGCGTGATGCTTTCAGAGAGAAATGCCTAAAGGTGGTCCCTGAAGAACATAACTCTGTTGATGAAATGATGATCCCGTTCAGGGGGAAAGTCAGCAGCATCAAACAGTACACGCGTGGCAAGCCAAACCCATGGGGCTTCAAATACAAGTTACCACTGAAGTCCTGCCGCTGGTACCTTTATATCTTCTAGCACACCATTATCCTAGTTGTGATCAGTGCTTAGGCTCCTGTACAAAAGGGACTGCAATGCCTTGCATATTCCAAAGAAACAGGTGCTAAACAGGAGACTTTCAGGCCCAGTTGGCATCATCTCTTCTCCTGATTGGCACAGGTGTATCAGTGCCAAAGCGAGGGCGACCTTCTTCAAGCCCAGTGTCAATGAGGGGGGAGCACATTGACTTCCCACAACAGGCTGTTCACAGATGAAGGTTCTCCAGCTGCCAAAATGCCCAAAAAGTCAAATGCACACCCTCCAAAGGAAGTTCGCAAGGACATGATCGGACATTTTCCCATCAAAGCCGACAGAGGACGGTGCAGAAACTGTGCTAAAGGCTACACAGACACGCTTTGCAAGAAGTGCAATGTCCGCCTCTGTTTTTCAGAGCAAAATAACTGCTTCTGGGACTACCACAATTGAATCAAACAAATGAAACCTGCACATTTATGTGTGTTTTTTCCTTCAGAATTTCCATATAGAGCCTGGTTCAAATAGTCCTTTTTTGTAATAAATTGTTCATAAATTTTTTTTTCTCTTATACCATTGATATTGTGTAGATACGTAAACTTCTGTTGGCCTTTATGCGCAGTAATGTACAAATAATCTTTTGTCACTTACATGTGTTCAGAGTGTGAGTGATTTCAATGAAATTCTGCTACCCTACAGGCCCGTTGTTGCAGTTTTACAACATGCCCCCCAAAAGTTACTAAAATATCATAATTTAAAAAAAAACACTGATTTGTGCATCACAAGCCTCCTAGAACAACATGTGAAAGGTTAAAAAAAGATTTTGCAGTTTTTCCAAGTTCTTCTCAATAGAGCGTCACTCATTTTAAAGTGTTTCAGTGGTTCTGCTATAAATTATGACCCATGGGTCATTAATGTGGTGTAAAGTAGAAATAAGAACACTTAATAACAAACATTGTTGAGTCATTTCCACCTTTGATCACAACAGTTTGGGTCAAACTCCTGACCACAGCATCTAAACGAGCAGCTGGTTTGGGACAAACTGCTCATAATTGATTAATTGTCTGACAAAGTGACGCTGCGTGAGCTGCTGACGCATGTCGAGGTCCGCCCATTGGCCGCTCCGCTGCGCCCTTTGTTGACACCATTGTTGGTGTCCATAAAACCAGTGAAACAACCCAGTGATTCTGGTCCAGCTTCCTCATGAGCACTCAGCGACGAGTGAAAGAACCAAGAGTCAGGAGTGAGGTTTGGTCATGTTATCTACTCTGACTGTAGCTTCCATAGATTAAGTGTAATCTGTGATCAGGTTTTAGTGTGCCCCCTGGTGCCGAGTGTGACAAAAGGTCAGAAAACTCCTCTCATCTAATTGAGTACAGCTCCTCTGAACGCCGCAAGGTTCTTTCTCCTCTCTAATCGGACCCTGACCTGCTTTCTGGGCTTCTGACCCGTGTCCAATAAGCAGCGAGCCAAGCTAAACTTTCTCACCTGTTAACTCGGTTCTGTTTGTCCTCCATCAGTCAGCGGTTCTGCTCTGAACCAAGGAGACATCTTTGTTCAATCTCAGCTCTCCTGAACCATGTTTCCAACCTTTCCACTACCTGAGCACACACATCTGTGTGTGTGTGTCCGAGGGGGGGGGTATACACACAGCTAATCTGCCTGCACCAGAAGTGCAGCTGAGGCTGATGGGAATCTCGCAGGTCATACACAGAAGTAATCAGCGGACAGCTAAAAGTGCATTTGCACACAGTCTGCTGAGTTTGTCAGCTCCGCGCTCCATATCTGATCCACTCCACGGGCGTCCCTCCATTTGCTCCCCTCTGCAGACTTCAAAGGGCTGTCCAGTTTCAGACTGGATCCGGCAGCAGACTGGAAAATTCCCACTCGCCTCCTGAACAAAGCTGATCTCCTCCGAATGATGTTGTCAACGAATGGAAAGCAGCAGAAGAAGCTGGACAAGCTACGATAATTATTATTTAAATCACTTGAAATGTGAAATGATTTATATAAAAATTAGATTTGATGCTCTGAGCCAGTGGTCACCTTTCCCCGAGAGGCGGGAACCGGCATGTTTTTGTTGTTTCCCTATTTCAACACGCTTGACCGGTTCGGAGGCTCATCGGGCTCTGCAGAAGTCGGTTGATCACCTGCCGATTGAAATCAGGTGTGCTGAAGCAGAGAAAACAGTAAAACATGCTGGATACCGGCCCTCGGGGAGGGGAGTTGGTGATCGCTGCTCTAAACACACAACAGCTGCAGGCAGATGAGAACACACCTCACCCCTCAAACGTGAAAACATTAAAGCTTCATTTTAGTCGCAGCTCTTTTTCTGGTGATTTTTCTCTTTTTCAGCTTCTTCGGTCGATGTTTCCTAAAGCCGTTCGACTTGTAGAGGCAACGTTGTTGTTGTGATTGTTGTCATTCTGGTAACTTTGATCGCTTTTATGTAATTTTGTGTCTCTTTGTGGTCGTTTTGCTGATTTTATTGGTCTTTTAGAATAAATTGTAGTTTTCTTTTCATTGTTTGTTACTAATTTAAATGATTTTTATTTCATAACTTCTAATCTTTGTGACCATTTGGTGAAAATGTCATCTTTTTTATTTTATAGCCTCGTAAGACTAATTTTGCTATTTTAAAATCATATTTAATTAATAAATAATTTCCCTTTTGTTTTTGGTTGCTTTGCACGAGTTACTTTCTTGTGACTACAGTTTTTGCAACACTGCAAATTTATTTGTGTCTCTTCATCATTTTGCAGCTCTAAATACGTTTTTAAACACATGAAAAATATATTATGCTTTCTTTATCGGTTCAGTCGGTCTGTCTGTCTGTAACAGATTTTATTACGCCTCATGCCAACAGTAGTTCTCATACAACTCATGCACCCTCTGACTGGCCACTTCTCTAAACCTCGCGTACCGTCTCCATCCCATAACTGAGACCAGACTGTCTGATGGACGGGTTAATTACACGTTGGAAAGGTGAGGTCGGGAAAATACTCAGTGATGTAAAGAAACAAGTATTTCAAACATGCAGAGAGAGATCCAGAGCAATTTCATAGGAATTTTTCTGACAAAACCCAGCCATTTGCTGAATGAAGTCAGATTTCGGTTTTATTCACCATGGCAGGTTTGAACTTGCCTGACTTTTTGGTAACAGACAAACGCTTCAGAGCAGAAAACATTTTTTAAACATCGGGCTTCTTGTGCCTGGAGAAAAACAAAGCTGCAGAGAGCAAGCATGACCCAGTTATGACAGTCGTGCCAGGTTTAGCTCCTAAACCGATATGTTTTCAATCAGTCACTGATCCTGCATGACATAAATAGAGCAGGAGTTCAACTCAAGGCAGATGACATGATCTTGTTGCTGAGAATGAAAACGAGTTTGAAGAAAATTATTACTAGTTTTTCCTGGACTTAATAACTGATTTTTTTTGCCATTTTCTTTTGTGAATGTAGAGGAGATACAACTTTTTGGACTGGACTTTATTTCTGTATCGTGCCACGAACATATAGCAGATACTCTATAAACAACTGACATATCAACCCCAGAGATCGTGCATACATATTGTAGGTGTTTAATTCACGTTTCGTTTATCAGCTCACAGTTTACTGTTCAATGGGTGACTGTAAATGAGAGGAAGAGGGGAAACTTTTGGAGCTTTACACTAAATCACTTGGGTAGCAGTTCGCTCATCCGGCCACTGGGAGGCGCTGTTTAAAGCACGGAGACTCGTGCCCAGGTCGGAAAGTTGTACTTCCGGTCGGCGGTAAAGCGTGCTTCGTGGTTTGCAAACGTTATCGAGACGAACATATTTTACTTTTTTGATTTAGCTTATTAAAGCTGTTTAATTTGATATAAAATGGTGAGTAAGACGTTGTATATCTTTATCGTCTTGCGAATGAACTATCAGGATTTAATTCAGTGTATTTTTGTTGTTTAGCGTTAGCCATGTTAGCTTTTCATTCATAACTTCGACCTAGACCTTTCACACCCTCAAACACATATTAACACAAAACTGGTGTTATAAATCTTCGGTTTCTTATTCCCTTTGGGTTGTAAGCCGTCTACTCGTTCATCACTGTTAATAAACAAGAGAAAAGACCGCAGAGGCTACATCAACCGCTAGCATCCCCTCGCTTCCTGGCAAAATAAAGTCCAAACTATTTCGCTAAGATCGTTTATCAAAAGCTTCCATAAGGAAATGAATATATATTAATAATATGTCTCTCGACCTTTAGCTATTTAATCTTTATAATGTGAGCTAACTCCTCAGGCCTTTAAGTCCACGGTGTCCTGTAGCTAGCCTTAAGAGAGATGATCGGTTTAAAACAAGCGACTCAGAATGAGCTAAGAGCATCTTTGGTGTGTGCTTGCTGTGTTGAAATTCTAATTCCATCTTTTAGTTATTTTTAAAACACAGAAAGGTTTTATTTGCCTGCAACGTTTCGTTTGCGGCTGCAAACTTCGTCAGGCTGACGCTGCAGGTAAATAAAACAGCAGTAAAGCATTTAAACCTTTTTATTAAACCACCTGACCCGGATTAACCTTTGTGTTATGGGAGAACATATTAAAATTTAATAGTGATTGAACAAAATAATGCAATTTAAAGAAAAATAACACTATTAGGATTTAACAGCTTGTTTTATTACACAGATCAGTTGCGCTGATTCATTAAACGTTTTTTATGAATAAAATTAGATTGGTTAAACAGCTGTTTGGCCATTAAGTAATTCATTAGTAAAGTCAATAAAAATGATTTACTTTGCAGTAGATTTAAAGTTTGGATTCTACGCAAAAACGTTTAATTGAATCCGGATTTCCTTCATGTTGGAGTGAGGAGTATCTGTGTTGTAGGACGGACGGCTGGGGGTACGCTGCTGTTCAGCAGCGTTACAAATTCATGAAATGTAGTCGTTAAATGCATTTAATTTTCTTCAGTAGTGTGGGATGTAATGGCTTTGCTGACCTCTGTTCTTCTTCTACAGAGTTTACCTCTGAACCCGAAGCCTTTCCTGAACGGCCTGACGGGAAAACCTGTGATGGTGAAGCTGAAGTGGGGTATGGAGTATAAAGGCTACTTGGTGTCTGTGGATGGATACATGAACATGCAGGTGGGTGCCGTTTCTCCTCCTAACAACCAAACCACAGAATCTTCTCACATGGAAAAATAAACCATTTAATTATTTGTATACCTGCTCAGGATTTGCTACTGCTTGATGATTTTATTGTGTGGTTTTATCTGTGTCAGACTTCTTTATTATCATAAATTTGGTTAAGCCAAATCAAAATAAATGATAAAATTAAATTTGTACCCCAGGAAAATTCAGCTCTTTAGACCCATCATCCTGCTTGTTTTCTATGTTTCTTTGCTTCAACACACCTGATTTGAGTCATTAGGCGAATAATGAGCTGCTTCAGAAGAATTAAGCTATTGAATCAGGTGTGTTGGAGCAGGTAAGGAACTAAAACATGCAGAACCAGGGCTCACTGATGTTCTTTAATCAGTTCAACTTCAGATCATAGTCAGACTGCTGAAAGGTGTTTATCTTCGTGTCCAGCAGGGGGCGTTGTTTGATCAGTTTGAGGGAATTTTTGCTAAAGAGACTGAAGTGAATAAAGTCATGGCTCCAAAATGTCTAAGGAAACTTCATGTAATTATAATTTTACTTATTAATATTAACAAAGCAGCCTATTTATCCTTCAGCAGCAGTAAAATACAAATGTTCCCAAAGCAGGGTGTGTTTTCAAATGTTTGCATGTATATTTGGGAACAATATCTAGGATATGCACCCAGTTGTCAGCGAAATGCAAATCAGTTCAACAGCAGTTGATGAAGTTCTAACAGCTTTTTAAAAGTCTAATCCATAAACCTCCACTGGAAAGAATATAGATGCAGGAATTAGGCCTGCAGCTATCGAATATTTTTGTAATCGAGTACTCTATCAAATCTTTTATCGATTAATCGAGTACTCTATCAAATCTTTTATCGATTAATCGAGTACTCTAATAAATGACCCTTTTGTGTTTGTAAACCATTATATCAAATAGCATGTTATAAAATATGAAAGACCTCTTAAAATGAGTACGCTATTGCCAGTTATTCTTCAAGTTTTATTCAAAATCAGTTTGCAAAACTTCAGCACTTCAACTTTACTTCACAGTAAACAAATGCCTGTGCAAAAAATAAGTAAACAACCTGAGCTAATTTCCCCCGGTGTGAGAATCTACGAGCCTGCAAGCCAGACAAAAACTAGGATAACTGTTGAAGTAGCGCTGCGAGTGGCTGCGGCCCAAACAGAACCAGAACCGCTCACGGCGCATGCGCAATCATGGCTCGCCAGCTGTTTCCCTATTAACACACGTCCGTTTTAATTTCTACACTTTATTTTCTCACACAATAACAAGGATTGTCGAGAAAGCATGTTTGCCGTGGTTTTGTCGAATTATACTGATCACAAAACATTTATTTACTTTCGTTTTCCTCTCATAAATACCCGCGTCCTCCTGCAGCAACCCCGAGGGACAACAGACGTCAATAACAACACAGTAAAAAGTCTGACGTGTTGTAAAAACAGCTATTTTTAGCACATTTTAAGACCGAAGTGTTGCTACCAGACGTACGGTGTGAGCTGAAACTGAGTGCTACAAATGAAAAAGTCGCACAGCATCTGCAGAATATACAGAAATACAGGCTAACATGCATTATCTTGTAGAGGCTCCGAGTCCGCTTGCAGAAGTGACATTTACAGGTGGATGTTTCCTGGTCAGGTTGCAGCATGGAGGATGTGGTGGTGTGGTAGGCTACATCCGTTTTACAGTATTTACACTGGAGTACGTTTTCTGCCTTACGAAGTGAAAAATGGTCCCACATCTTTGACATTTCCTGTCTTTTTCGCTCCACCGGGTCCACGTTGTCCGCCATGGCTTAAGAGAAAGTTAAGTTGCGTTCGCTACTCGCGTGTGCATTCAGTGCAGTGTGTATGTGCGTCACTTATTTCGGTCCGGGTGAAACATGACCCCGGGCGATTGCAAAGCCATGAATTAATTAAACATGAATTAAACGAAGCCTCGAGGCTTTTTTGTACTCGAATTATTTGAGATGCTCGAGGAACCGTTTCAGTTCTAGCAGGAATACCTTCTTTTCCACTCAGAATTAGACTAAATCAGTATAATAATTTAGTCCAAATAAAAAAGTCTTTCTCACATCTTAAATCTATCATTTAATGTTGTTAAAGATGAACTTTAACAGGCAGTGCAAACACTTAAAGGTGCTTTTAAATCCTGGAAAAGGCTTTCATTTGAACCTGGGATGTTCTTGTGGATGAGGTATGAGTCAAACCCTGATATTTACACAGAATTTCCTTTTGAAAATGGGACAAAAACAACTGATTTATGGTCATGTGACTCTGTAATACATCTATCATGTCCCCAACAGCTGGCAAATACAGAGGAGTATGTGGACGGAGCGTTGGCGGGCCATCTCGGCGAAGTGCTCGTCAGGTATTTCATCTCTAAAATCCTCATTTTTGTCTTTGTTTACATTCATTTCTGCTGCAGAACCAGTTGGTTTCTGTGGATCTGATGATCAGACTAACAGATTTATCTCCATAAAGCAAAAATCAGCGGAGACTCTAAACTTTGTTAGTAATTAAAGCGAATAAACGATGAAAGAAACGAAACAGCTTCTGTGTTGTTCCTGCAGCTTTTTGTGCTAAATAACGCGTTTTGTTTTCTCAGATGCAACAACGTTTTATACATCAGAGGGGTGGAAGAGGAGGAAGAGGACGGAGAAATGAGAGAGTGAATGAATGATCCAGCCTGTTGTTTGTGTTTCTGTGCAGCTCCAGCTGCAGTTTACGTGTTTTTGTTTTTTCACCGTGTGAGACAAACAGATTCTTTTTCCACATCTTTGAAACGATTCCCTTTTTTGTACCGTTAGGTCTGTTTTTATGTTGTGATACAAACAATAAACGGACTTGTAATTTTTCCCTAAACAAGGACTTTGAATTTATCCTTCTTCACCGAGTTTGAAGTTTTATTTAAGCCCCGCCCACTCTGCACTTTACTCTCTGTTCAGCAAACATTTGTCTGGTTTCCAGCTACTGGTTCACTTTCAAACTCGCTGCTCACGACGAGTAAAAATGTCCAGAAATGACAGGCTGTTGGTGAAAAATGCCAAACAGGTGGTTTTAATCTGCAACAACGGAGAAAAGTACCTGACAAAGCAAAGTATGAACAATCTCTGCGTGATTGAAGATGGCAGCGTTGTTATTGGAAGGTAAGTCTGAATATTTTTGTACATAAAACACATTTATTAGATTTTAAGCTAGGGATGCACCGATATTAAGATCAGTGTTATTGCCGACAACCGATATGTGCCGATACCGACATACTGACATTAATTCAATTCAAAAGTACTTTATTAATCCCAGAGGGAAACTGATTGCTGTAGTAGCTCAGAATAATAATAATAGTAATCAAGTCATCAAAGAGTTGTTGTATATGACAATGGCTGTTGGCAGGAAGGATCTCCAGTAGCGGTCAGTGTTGCAGCCAAACTGAAGAAGCCTCTGACTGAAGACACTCCTCCGTTGTCGGACAGTCTTGTGAAGAGAATGCTCAGGGTTGTCCATCATGTTCTTGATTATCTGGAGAATCCTTCTTTGCATTATCTCCTCCAGCGGTTCCGAAACTGCCAAAACTCTGGCTGAGTCCTTGAAAGGTCTTGGAGTTCCTCCATCTTGTTGGCCAGTGATCTCACATCGCCCGTTATGATCGATGGAAGAGATGGTCTGAATTTCCTCTTTTTCCGTCCTGCTCCCGCTCTGCACCCACGCTTCTTGCGTTTTAGCTCATTTAGGATTTGTGGCTTCAGTTGAGGTATTATTTCAGCCTTTCCAATGTTAATCAGCTGCTCCCAATTGTAAACCAGCTTGTTGCCATGGTTACACATAACAAATGCTCAAAAAGTGAAAAAAGCTAAAAAAAAAATAGCAGTAAAAATCCTCCAAGCTTCACAGCACCAGAAACAGAAAAGTAAAGTGTCCAAAAAATACAGTTTTTCTTGAGAAACTAGAAGAAAAAATGTCCAAGAAAAGGCAAAACTTACATATAGTCAACAGGGCTACTCCAACATGCAGCCACCCAGAGCAGCGCAGTTCCGGATATATGCGTCTAAAAGCAGCAGATTTAGTAAAGAAAGAAACTATTGAAGCTAAATTTACGTAAAGCACGCACATCACACACATTTACGATTTCGAGATGATTACATCCACTGTCACATGACTAAACAAATACACATCGCCCCTCACCCTCTGAAACAAACACATGCTTGTTAAAATCGGCCCAGTTTTACATGTCGGACCGATACCGATGTGTTAAGTAATGACTAACATCTGCCGATACCAATATTGATGCTGATATATTGTCCATCCCTATTTCAAACTGAACAAACTTGATTCACATTTATTTGTGATGTTTGAGGGAGGATGATGCTCCAGCTTCTTTCCAGTGGCGCCCTCTTCAGGATGAAGTGGCTGGTTGCACCTACAGTTATTAAAATCTGATTTCACGCTGCTTATTTAATTGTTTATATTTTAGTTAACGCTGTAATTAACATGTTCCTGTTTCATCCAGTGATGGGCTGATTAAAGCTGTAGGGTCTGCAGAAGCCATCAGAGCTCAGTATTCAGAGTCGTCCTTTGATCGAGTGATCGATGCCACGGACATGTGTGTCCTTCCCGGTGAGTATCAGCTGATTTCAGCTCACAAACAAGACTTTTGGAATTTAACCCGACTTCTGTACTTCCTGTGCGTGTTTTCAGTTGTTCCCACACTGTTTATGTTTATCTGACCACTGTTACATCATCTGATGAACATCTACTTCAGTTACCCTATTTTCAGCTGCAAACAAAACAGTTCTTCCTGTCATCAAGCTCATTAATCAGGAACTTGAGGGTAAAATGATCCATTTGTATTTTACAGTCAGATTAAATTAAACTGGTTCGGGATGTGGGATGGTTAAACATTCATGCCTCCGATTCAAAGTTTCAAGAGGCCTCCTTAAAATGCTTCAAATAAACTAATGAATCGCCATAATTATAATTATATGATGAAGATAGATGAGATATTGTGTATTATAATTCTATACATCAGGTTTAGCTTGTTTCGCCCTGAAAACTAGTTTAACGTTTATCAGTAAAAAAAAAAAGAAAAAAGAACTTATTTGTTTTTTATGTTTTTTAGATTCATTTAAAAATCGGTATCTGGTTTAAAACTGGAGGTGCTGAAAAAAAATCGATTCAAGTCTGAATCGGGATTCTTATTTATAAAGATTCAGAATCGATTGAAAGAACTCAAATATTTGGCACGTTACAGGTCTGAGATGCACTTTTTTGGTCTTTGTTAGGAGAGTCAGTACTCAGATTACTTTTGTGGTCCCATAAATTGAGATGATTTATGTTTGAATCTGCTGATAAGAGGGCGCTTGAATGTCATTTTTTCCATACTCAGAAATTTGAAATATTCTCATTTTTATTTTCTAAGTTGATAAACGAGTACTCAGGATTACTCATGTAACTTGTTTCTACACATACTTGAAAAGTATTTGACCGTATTACTTTCAAAGCTGCTGTTAGGTAACTAGAGATTTGTTATATTATACAAGGTAAGCAAAAATAAATGTTGTTGTCGTCGTCTTCCTCTGCTTATCCGGGCCGCGGGGGCAGCATCCCAACTAGGGAGCTCCAGACCGTCCTCTCCCCGGCCACCTTCACCAGCAGCTCCGGCAGGACCCCAAGGCGTTCCCAGAGCAGATTGGAGATGTAACCTCTCCAACGTGTCCTGGGTCGACCCGGGGGCCTCCTGCCGGCAGGACATGCCCGAAACACCTCCCCAGGGAGGCGTCCAGGAGGCATCCTGACCAGATGCCCAAACCACCTCAACTGACTCCTCTCGATCCGGAGGAGCAGCGGTTCTACTCCGAGTCCCTCCCGAATGTCCGAGCTCCTCACCCTATCTCTAAGGCTGAATGTTGCCTTTTGGTCAAAAGATTGTTTCTGTTTACAGTTTTAGAATCACTTTAGTTTACCTTGTAAATTAGCATTTTTGGAGCATGACCAGTTTAAAGTCAAATAAAAACGTCCCATAGCTTTAACTAACTTGTTCATCCTGGAGCTGACGCTCTTTGTTAATACTGATTGTGAATCGATTTAAATTGAGAATCGATTCTGAATCGAATCGGCACCCCAAGAATTGGAATCTAATCAAATCGTGAGTTGCTCTAAGATTCACGTCCCCCTTTTTAAAACCCTTAAAATGACCGTTTTTAAAGAAGCAACGTAAAACTGGTTGATCCTTGCTGCTTGTTTGTGAATCCAGATGAGATTAGTGTTTGGGTGATCTGATGGTGACGTGTGTTTCAGGGCTGGTGGATGCTCACACTCATCCCGTCTGGGCTGGAGACAGGGTCCACGAGTTTGCAATGAAGGTAGCTCATTCGTGTGGATTATTTTAACTGGTTTAGTTTAAACGATGAGTCCGATTCTCCTCCGGCAGCTGGCTGGGGCCACCTACATGGACGTGCACCGCGCTGGCGGAGGGATCCACTTCACGGTCGAACACACTCGAGCCGCCGCCCCCTCGGACCTTCTGGCCTCCCTGAGGAGCAGGTTGATGCGACTGCAGCGAGCGGGAACCACCCTGGTCGAGTGTAAAAGTGGCTACGGCCTGGAGCTGCAGACGGAGATTAAGATGCTGGAGGTGATCGAGGAGGCTAGGTGCTCCCTGCCCATCAACATCTCCTCCACTTACTGTGGAGCTCATGCAGTTCCCAAGTGAGAAACATCTACTGTTTGTGTTTAAATCTTTAAAAAAAACATCGCTGCGACTTCCATCTTGTCCTTTTTCCCCCAGAGGGAAGACAGCAGCAGAAGCCACTGAGGACATCCTGCTGGTCCAGCTGCCCCGGCTGAAGGAGCTGATGTCTGCTGGGAAACTCAGAGTCGACAACATCGATGTGTTCTGTGAGCAGGGCGTGTTTGACCTGGACTCCACTCGCTCCATCCTGGAAGCTGGGAAAGAAATGGGCCTCAACATCAACTTCCACGGAGACGAGCTCCACCCCATGAACTCTGCTCAGGTATTGTTCACGCCCAGCACCCTAAGGAATCTTAGATCTGCTGAACTAACGGTCCACAACTACTGGAATACATTCCCAGCATGCATGATGCAACAATTACACAATCCTACACATTCTTAGTGGTGAACGTGTGTCTGTCAGTTGGGAGCAGAGCTCGGAGCTTTGGCTGTCAGCCATCTTGAAGAAGTCACAGATGAAGGAATTGTTGCCATGGCGAAAGCAAAAACAGCTGCTGTTCTTCTGCCGACCACAGCTTACATCCTCCGGTACTGTAACACAGCATCTCCCAACCCTGGTCCTCAGGGCACACCGACCTGGATGACTTCCACTGGCTCCTCGGGAGGACACCAAGTGCTGCAGACGCCTGTTAATCACTCATTCATTTGAACCTGGCGTGTGGCAGCAGGGGAACACGGGTGTTTAAAAGGGCAAAATGGAAACATGCAGGACAGTGAGCCTTGAGGACCAGGGTTGGGAAACACACACACACACACACTTTATAGCTGCAGACTGTAGAGTAATGCGTGTTTGTGACCTAGTTTGCCTCAGCCTCGGGCCAGAGACATGCTGGATGCAGGAGTCATTGTTGCCCTCGGCAGCGATTTCAACCCCAACGCGTACTGCTGCTCCATGGTGGGTACAGCAGGAAGTAGAAATCCTTAAACCGGTTTCTTCCTGTCTGCCGGACCCTGATGTCATCCTCTTTGTGTTCACAGCCCATCGTTATGCACCTCGCCTGCGTCAACATGAGGATGTCCATGTCCGAGGCTTTGGCTGCAGCCACCATCAACGCAGCTTTTGCTCTGGGTCGCTCTCACACACACGGATCCCTGGAGGTCAACAAACACGGAGACCTGCTCATCCTCAACGCCACGCGGTAACGAAAACCCCCGATGGTGTCAGACGTGAAGATCAGTGGCTCAACCTAAGAACTTAAATCTCGTTCTGCAGATGGGAGCACCTGATCTACCAGCTGGGCGGACACCAGGAGACGATCCGTTACGTCATCATCAAAGGCAGCGTCGTCTACGACAACGACAGAGTCATGGACTTGTGAAGGTGGGAGAACAACCTGCTGTTGAGTTGAAACACACGATTACTTTGTAGCTCTTCAAATATGGTCCAAACATTCGTTTTGACCCCTGACCTTCTGGCTCTGAAGTCAGAGGAAGGTAAACCATCTTCATGTTTGAGAAAACTTTATTAAAAATGTTAAAATACAACACGTATCTAAACTTTCCACAGTATTTTAAACCAAATCTATTAAATTGTTCTCATATAGACATCAGATCATTTGCTAATTGAGGCTTATTGTAAAAAAAAAACTAAAGCTATTCACAACAGTAACAGAGTGCATAGATTATTGTTATCATCGCTAACGGATATTTAAATGTTTAATAAGATGTACCAGTGCCCCTCTGTGGGGGGGTTGATTAAAGTAAACTACCCAGGGTTCGGGGGATTCTATAGGCTTTACGTGTCTTACGCTTGGTTTGGGCTTGACGCGTCCGCGAGGTCTGCGTGGTAAAATGGCGTCATTTTAACAACCACGCCCCTCCACCGCGCTTCCGAACGGCCCAAACTTTCCGCACCGCGCACCTAGGAAATTTTCTATCCACGCGGACGGTCGAACACGGAAAAACATGGCCGACCGGCAAGAACTAGCATGGCAGAGGTTGGTAAATACAGACATTTGTATGATTCAGCTCTCAGAGATCACCGTGATCAACATGTTAATAATTCTTGGAGAGAAATAGCTCGCACTGTCGGAAAAGACGAGGACGCTGTTAAAAATGCTGGAATGCCATGTTGTAAACAGTAATTTCTACTTCTACTGTGGTGTAGTGTTGGATGCATGCCGTAGAGCTCCATGCTGCCCCCTACAGTTTGGGAGAATATTGGCTCACCGCAGAGACGAGCCGCATGAACCATGAAC
Source organism: Nothobranchius furzeri (assembly GCF_043380555.1). NCBI lineage: Eukaryota > Metazoa > Chordata > Actinopteri > Cyprinodontiformes > Nothobranchiidae > Nothobranchius > Nothobranchius furzeri. Next base: position 34,915,578 of record NC_091741.1, on the reverse strand, counting down.
GCTGCGAGTTGTGAAGCGCGTTCCAGCCGCGAGCCGCATCACCAAGCGGAAAGTGAACGCGTCAAGCATAAACCAAGCTTTAGACTCTTATTGTGAAGGGAGTAGCCAACATGCCAGAGTTGGCAGATGCTCCCCACCAATCTCCTCTGAGACTATGTTAGGTCTATCAGGCTTTGTACTTCTTTCCTGCTCGGTGGATTTGTTGATAGAGTGTCATGGAGAATGCCATACCAAGGAGCTGCAAGAGGGAAGAAACAAACATCAGAGCTTGGTAAATGGCACTAAATATAGTTTAAATCCAGGTGAGGAGGAGATACTCACCTGCATGACTAACACACACATAGCGATAGTTCCCAGCAGGTGTTTGTTATCATCTACCCACTCCTCTACTTTGTCATAACAACCCTGGAAACACAAACACCAGGGGCTGATGAGGGTCAGGTATCAAAATCTAGTTCCTCTGATTAGAGGGTCGGTGGCATTACTACAGGAAGTAGTTCTTAATCCTGGACCAGAGGGCCGGTCTTTAGCATGTTTTAACTAGGGCTGCACGATATTAGGAAAACCTGCGATATTCGATAACGGTGCTTAATATTGCGATATCGATATTACTCACGATAAATGAACAAATACTAAAGTATGCAGTGTTGATGTCGTCTGGCGTGTGACGTCTGCTCTGGGTTCAAAGCAAACAAAAGCTAATGCATGAATTCCATTACAACATAACATTTTTATTGCAAAAACATGCAACTGCACCTGCTACTGTATTAGCAGCTGCGCCTGCTACTGTATTAGCGGCTACACCTGCTACTGCATTAGCAGGTACAGCTGCTACTGCATTAGCAGCTGCTCCTGCTACTGCATTAGCAGCTGCACCCGCTACTGCATTAGCAGCTGCAGCTACACCTGCTAATGCAGTAGCAGCTACACCCGCTACTGTATTAGCAGCTGCTCCTGCTACTGTATTAGCAGCAACACCTGCTACTGTATTAGCAGCTACAGCTACACCTGCTAATGCAGTAGCGGGTGTAGCAGCTACTGTACTAGCAGCTGCACCTGCTACTGTATTAGCGGCTACACCTGCTACTGCATTAGCAGGTACAGCTGCTACTGCATTAGCAGCTGCTCCTGCTACTGCATTAGCAGCTGCACCCGCTACTGCATTAGCAGCTGCAGCTACACCTGCTAATGCAGTAGCAGCTACACCCGCTACTGTATTAGCAGCTGCTCCTGCTACTGTATTAGCAGCAACACCTGCTACTGTATTAGCAGCTACAGCTACACCTGCTAATGCAGTAGCAGCTGCACCCGCTACTGTATTAGCAGCTACAGCTGCTAATGCAGTAGCAGGTGCAGCTGCTAATACAGTAGCAGGTGCACCTGCTAATGCAGTAGCAGGTACAGCTGCTACTGCATTAGCAGGTGTAGCTGCAGCTGCTAATACAGTAGCAGGTGTAGCTGCTAATACAGTAGCAGCTGCTAATACAGTAGCAGGTACAGCTGCTAATGCAGTAGCAGCTGTACCTGCTAATGCAGTAGCAGGTACAGCTGCTACTGCATTAGCAGCTACAACTGCTAATACAGTAGCAGGTACAGCTGCTAATGCATTAGCAGCTGTACCTGCTACTGTATTAGCGGCTACACCTGCTAATACAGTAGCAGCTGTACCTGCTAATGCAGTAGCAGGTGTAGCCGCTAATACAGTAGCAGGTGCAGCTGCTAGTACAGTGGCGGGTGAAGCTGCTAATACAGTAGCGGGTGCAGCTGCTACTGCATTAGCAGGTGTAGCTGCTACTGTATTAGCAGGTGCAGCTGCTACTGTATTAGCAGCTACAGCTGCTAATGCAGTAGCAGGTGCAGCTGCTAATACAGTAGCGGGTGCACCTGCTAATGCAGTAGCAGGTACAGCTGCTACTGCATTAGCAGGTGTAGCTGCAGCTGCTAATACAGTAGCAGGTGTAGCTGCTAATACAGTAGCAGCTGCTAATACAGTAGCAGGTGTAGCTGCTAATACAGTAGCAGGTGTAGCTGCTAATACAGTAGCAGCTGCTAATACAGTAGCAGGTACAGCTGCTAATGCAGTAGCAGCTGTACCTGCTAATGCAGTAGCAGGTACAGCTGCTACTGCATTAGCAGCTACAGCTGCTACTGCATTAGCAGCTACAACTGCTAATACAGTAGCAGGTACAGCTGCTAATGCATTAGCAGCTGTACCTGCTACTGTATTAGCGGCTACACCTGCTAATACAGTAGCAGCTGTACCTGCTAATGCAGTAGCAGGTGTAGCCTCTAATATACAGTAGCAGGTGCAGCTGCTAGTACAGTGGCGGGTGAAGTTGCTAATACAGTAGCGGGTGCAGCTGCTACTGCATTAGCAGGTGTAGCTGCTACTGTATTAGCAGGTGCAGCTGCTACTGCATTAGCAGGTGCAGCTGCTACTGTATTAGCAGCTACAGCTGCTAATGCAGTAGCAGGTGCAGCTGCTACTGTATTAGCAGGTGCAGCTGCTACTGTATTAGCAGGTGCAGCTGCTACTGCATTAGCAGCTGCTACTGCATTAGCAGCTACACCTGCTACTGTATTAGCAGCTGTACCTGCTACTGTATTAGCAGCTGTACCTGCTACTGTATTAGCAGCTGCACCTGCTACTGTATTAACAGCAAAACAACAAACTGCATGCATGCAGTTTTGTCAGTGACTTTAAAACATCACCTCCACCATAAAACTTTTTCTGATACTCCAAATACAGAAAAACATCCCTTACCATCCCTTTGCGATGGGCCTATCGCACGTCCTGTTATCCCGATGACGATAATTTTGCGATATATTGTGCAGCCCTAGGTTTAACCATGATTCAATCACTAAATAATACTTATGCAGAGCAGCTAATTCAACGTTTTTTAAGTGTTGCTGTGATTTGTTTCCTTCCAACCAGATAAAATTCCAGATTTTAAGAGTGGATTTGCATATCTGAAAGTCGTTTATGAAGTTAAAACTTTTCTCCTGACTCACTCTTGTCCAGGAGGTGCTGGAGGCGTTTCGTCCACAGCCAGGATGGACCTGCTGGCAGCAGCTGTCAGGAAGGACGTTCTCGTGCAGGGCCGTGTGCCAGTCGTGCTGGTTCACCACACCACAGCACTTCCACTGGGGACGAGCAGAAATCAAGTTATTTGTAATCTGCCAAAATAAAGAACAGTTTCTCTTTTGTTGGGTCTGACATCTCTCTGAATGGTGTTCCACGCATCCCTCAGGCCGGCGTTGTTGTCGGTGTTGAACAGAAGCAAACCTTCTCTCAGGTCCCGTCTGGCGTTTTCACCCACCTGGAGAAAAAAAGAAAAGTGGGATGGCCACAAAAACACGAGTTTAATATTAATCCAGGGACGGAAATCCGTCAGTTTGAATAAGTGGGCGACGGTGGCACAGGAGTTAAGTGCTCGCCCCATAATCAGAAGGTTGCAGGTTCGAGCCCCGCTCAGTCTGTCGCTGTCGTTGTGTCCTTGGGCAAGACACTTAACACACCTTGCCTGCTGGTGGTGGTCGGAGGGACCGGTGGCGCCAGTGCTCGGCAGGCTCGCCTCTTTCAGTGCGCCCCAGGGCAGCTGTGGCTACATCGTAGCTCATCCCCACCAGTGTGTGAATGTGTGTGTGAATGTGTGAATGACTGTGTTGTAAAGCACCTTGGGGGGTTCCAGGACTCTAGAAGGCGCTATATCAAATACAGGCCATTCACTAAAACCTCTCTGTGTCTGAAACATGCACAGGTGTTGTTGAAACACCGTTCTGCACCGCCCAAGCTGCAAAGAAGCACACGCTCACTTCTCGCTCCCGCGGTGCGCACCGGGCGTTGGAATTCTAACAGAGCCAATAAAGCTCTGATATCACAACGACGGTTAACGTGATGAGCGGAACCAGGACCCAAATACCCGGTGGGCCGACCTGAGGTCGGTGTTTTTTCGGTCATGACGCTCTGCTGATGAGAGGATTTCACCTGTCAGTGGAACAGGTGAGCTGCTGAACGAGCGTTAGTTCCTAGAAACACTTTCTACGCCCAGACTAGTGACCCGTTATAATTTTATAATTAATATTAGTGAATGCACTAAACCCACAAATGATACAAGATTAAATATTAATCATATTACTATCAAATGTAAAGAAACATAACAGATAACTAATCTTAATGAAAAAGTTATGTTAATATTTTTATTTTAATATTGATTATATTTCATTTCTAAGGTTTGGATGTCTGTGAACATTACAGAATATTCAGAGTAGGGTTGTCACGGTGTGAAAGTTTAACCTCACGGTTATTGTGACTAAAATTATCACGGTTTTCGGTATCGCGGTATTTTTTTTAAACGTGCTACATTTTCACACAAATAAACCCTGTATGTCAGGAAATATTGTCCTCAGTTTGTGTCTAAATTTAGCCTAAAATGTGTTATTTTGTAATTATGTTGTTTACATTTTTCCCCTTTAGTCTTTAAAATACCAATATTTGCCCATAACTTCTTATTTTTTGTCTGTTTGATGTCATCATTTAAAAATATTAGATGAGATGATACTCAGTACTCAAGTAGCCTTCTAATCAGATACTTTTTTACCCTTACTTGAGTAATAAACCCTGTATATCAGGAAAATATTGTCCTCGGTTTGTGTCCTTCCAGTGAGCTTTGCAGATGTGGGAAAATGTCATCAGGCAGTAATCGTTGTTAAATTCATAATTATTCTCGGAGAGAGACCAACTCTTATCGGCCCCTGGGAGCCCCGTAATGCATAGCGTCATTTCAACATGGCGGTGTCCGCGACACGGTTTATATGCAGGTAGCGGCGCTGCGGCTGCTTTATATAGCGACTCGTTGCGTTCTCCCTCAACCCAAATCCTCGGATCACGCATTTTAGCTAAAACGCTAACGTTAGCTTGCCTTGCGTTGACTGTAGAGTTGTGGGTGATGGTCACACAGATGTGTCATGAGATGTGAAGCGTTGCTGCCTTTCACAGACACTTTTTCTGCTCGTGCTGCAAACAGGATAGCCGTCTTCTATCAACTCCCTCTGCATTCTTCAAATACCCAAAGATGCCCGTACTTCCCACTTTGTCTTCTTTGAGGGATAATAAATGTCCTGAGAGCTGCCATCGCCTCCTTTGACCATTATTTCAGCTTTAGCTTCAAGAAAGTTTTGGTTGTAAACAACAAAGTGCGCATGTGCCGCCGGCAACTTCAGCAGATGATACGGTGGCTGGTAAGGGTCACCGCGCCTACACCGCAGCCACGGTAAACCCACCGAGATAATATAGTTTTTTTTTAAAACAAGACGGTTATTATTGTCAACTTTATTTTTTTTACCGGGGTTTACCGCTACATTGGTTACCGTGACAACCCTAATTCAGATTGGTGTAAAGAACATGATATTATTAATAACAGGTCATGATCTAAAGCTGCTCTGAGGTCTAAAACTCTGCCCTGGGCCTAAAGCCCTGCAGGTATATATATATATATATATATATTTTTTTTTACCTCAGAGAAATCTCAACACCCACACTGGTAAACACTGTGTGTGAACAGGTTAATCCACGTTTTTCAGAAACAAGATTTCTGACCTTAAAACCAATCAAAACCCGAATACTGGATGCATGTAAACAATGTGAGCCCCCCCCCCCTCTACACACACACACAATAATTTTCAGTCAGATGAGGATTTTTTGCTTCATCCCTGTATTAATCCAACAGAGAGCCTTACCTTGTCTGTGTAGACGAAGAAGAGGATGAGGAGGATGAGTTCAGCCAACAGGATGATCAACAGCACTATGAAGAACTGGTTCAAACCAAACAAAGATGCACATCACTAATGCTCTTGGAGGAATTATGGGTACTGAAGTTTACTTACACTCAGCAGCAGGCACTTGTTCTCCTTGATGGCACCCAGACAGCCCAGAAAACCCGTCACCATGACAACGGTGCCAAGGGTGATGATGAGGTTGGCGGCAGAGAGCGAAGGAAAGGAGGGTGACAGGGTGGCAAAGCTGCCCTGGGACACCGAAAGCCACAAACCGACCCCCAACAATCCGCAGCCGCCCAGCTGAAACACAAGACGGCTGACTCAGTCAGAAGGATCTAGCTGGTTTACGGAGCTGAGAGTCAGAGTTCTGGATGTGATTTGTCTTTCACTTTTAGTCTAGTTTGTCTCCTTCTGCCTCTCTGGGTTGCGGCTCAGCTCCTTCACCACGACCGACCGGCTCAGCGCCTGCAGCACTGCCCCAAAACCGCCTGTCGATCGCCCGCGCTCTCCTTCCCTCACTCGTGAACAAGACCCCGAGACACTTGAACTCCTCCACTTGAGGCAGGACCTGTCTCTCAACCCGGAGTTGGCAAGCCGCCCCTTTCCGGTCGAGGACCATGGTCTCAGACTTGGAGGTGCTGATCCTCATCCCAGCCACTTCACACTCAGCTGCGAACCTCCCCAGCAAGCGCTGTAGGTCAGAGCCTGATGAAGCTAGGAGGACCACATCATCCGCACAAAGCACCAAACTCCACACCCTCAACACCAAGGCTGCACCTAGAAATCCTGGCTGTCAACATTATGAACAGCACAAGTGACCAAGGGCAGCCCTGGCGGAGTCCAAGCCTCACTGGGAACAGGTCCGACTTACAGCCGGCTATGTGGACCAGACTCACTCCTCCACTACAGGGACTGAATGGCCCTCAGCAAAAGACCATCCACCCCATACTCCTGGAGGACACGGTCATACGCCTTCTCCAAATCCACAAAACACGTGGGTTGGTTGGGCAAACTCCCACGCCCCCTCCATCAATTCAGTACAATTCAATTCAAGTTTATTTATAAAGCGCCAAATCACGACAAGAGTCGTCTCAAGGACCTTCACATAATAAACATTCCAATACAGGTCAGTTCATTAAGCCAATCAGAAATAATGTTTCCTATATAAGGAACTCAGCAGGTTGCATCAAGTCACTGACTAGTGTCAGTGACTATACAGCAATCCTCATACTAAGCAAGCATTTAGCGACAGTGGAGAGGAAAACTCCCTTTTAACCCTTTGATGCATAATGGTCACTACAGTGGACAGGTACTCAAAATTGTTATTTCTTTATTTTTGCTATTAAGCACAGCTGTTGAAGACTTTATTGCATGTGAGCCCCTCCATTTGGATTTCAGTAAGTCAAGCCACCATATTTCATGTTCAGAATGCACGCTGCCCACTGAGATGGACATGTAATAAAGTATTTGTAAATTAACAAAATGGTACAAAAATATTTGTTGAAATTTGTTTCATTCACACCTAAAGATGAATGAAAAAAATTGTTTAAAAAATCATGGTTCAAGATTTCATAATTCATGCATCAGAGGGTTAACAGGAAGAAACCTCCAGAGAATCCTGGCTCAGTATAAGCAGCCATCCTCCACGACTCACTGGGGATCGAGAAGACAGAGCACGCACACACACGCACACACACACACACGCACACACACACACACACACACACACACCACCCTAGCAAGGGTAAAGAGTTGGTCCACAGTTTGGTTTTAGGGCCTGAACGTTTAAAAAAAGCGCCTGCTGTTAAGATTTCACTGACAGACCCGAGCTGCACCACTGTTTAAGGGACACTATCATCCATACACTCTGCAACTTTTTTCATTTATGTGCTGAAATGTCACCCAGACCTCACTGTGGCCAGAATACCACACTGTCTGGTCCCTGTTGGTGGAAGGAGCTGCAGTCTGCTTCCAGTACGATTCAGATCATGAACACAGCTGATTTGTTTGATTTTAGTGACGAATCACTCCTCTAGAAACTGATGAAGGCTGAGGAGACATTCCAGTGGTTAGATTAGGTTGAAAAGACAAACGCACAGCAAGGAGACAAGTTTCATGTCTGGTATAACCACAAGGACTTTAGAACGGACACTAAGGCAGGGGTGGACCTTTAAAGCGCCCGAGCGCCAATGGCGCTAAATTTTCTCGTCGGGCGGTAAATACTTGACGACTTACCGCCCGGGTGGCGCCCAAGCCTTATTTGTCATTTACACACCGGCTTTCACCTGCATCATGGCCCCGCCCTGTAGGAAGCCGCCGTTTTCGTTTGGCGCGCGTGAACCTGCGCGCCTCTAGCCACGTACTGCACTTGTACGATTCGTGCACGTACTGCACAATTCTAGTTATAGTCACGTGAACTATAAGTTCACTATTAAAGACGAAGTGGAACCACGCTAGAAACACACAAGCACGCAGGGAGATGCCGCCACCACAGGGATGGGATTTCTTGATGAAATCTCCGGCAAAACGCTTTAAAACTGTTGAGGAGAAGCGAGACAGTTCGAAACGGTATGAAGCAGAGAAGCGTGTGCGTAGGTGGAATGATTCTTGGCGGTTTAAAGAAGACGGGAGGCGCAGAGAATGGCCGTTTTTGAGTTGCGCAGCGCCTCGCCTGGAAAACAGACGAGAGCAGATGGAAGCAGCGGGGGGAGTGGCTGAAAGCCGGCGTTTCACCGGGGACACACCGGCCGCGGAAGCGCCGAGAAGCGAATCGCTCACGAAGTCCGGCCGCTGCTCGCCGCTCCTCAGTTCAGATCAGACGCGCCTCGGCTCAGCTGTAGTTTTTCTTTTAACTACTTGGTGTCCTCCATTTCCTCTCTGCCTTTCCTCTGTGTGTGTGTGTGTGTGTGTGTGTGTGTGTGTGTGTGTGTGTGTGTGTGTGAGTGAGTGAGTGAGTGAGTGAGTGAGTGAGTGAGTGAGTGAGAGAGAGAGAGAGAGAGAGAGAGAGAGAGAGAGCAGCTGAAACAAACAAATTCAAACTTGAATACGTTATTATGTTTGTGAATGTGTACAAAATAAAGGTTTATTACATTTAAAACGGTTCAGTTGTTATTTTGACTCATTTTGGCAGCTGACCAGTGGGGCCGGTAAATATTCAGAGTTACCGGCCCGGCTGGCCGGTTGGTTTTGAAGTTAATGTCCACCCCTGATAAGGGGTGCTAAAAGCCAGTAAAACTGCCTAGTATCGTTTTTAAACAGGCAGGGAGCTTCCCTAAAGCCTGATTCATGCTTCTCCGTCTGCGTCAGTGCGGAGACACGCAACGCCATTATCCGTCCTCGCGTAGGGCTCCGGCAGGCACGCGAGTACGTACGGAGTCGAGCCCACTTTTTTAAACATCCGTCGAACGAGACGGATTACGCAAGCTTGTGATTGGTCAGGACGCCGCTGTTGTTTACAGCGCCGCCATTGCAAAGAGAGCCGAGGATAACTAGCGGCAGACACGGAGAAGCTTGATATGAACGTTTCATCCTCCCGTGACTGGAGGAGTGAAAAGATGCGCAGCAAGCGTTTTATTTGTGGACGGAAATGACAGGAAACGTGGGTTTAGAGGTGGCGAGCGCATGAAGCGGTGGGAGAATGAGAGACAAATATGTCTGTGTTAAAAGTCTCTTATATACAAAAAACACAATATAAACACCCGATCTTGGACCGATACATGACAGGATACCACAGAACAGCGCTACGCCCTCTGCTGTCCTGCCGGGGAATTGCTTTGCAACACTCTCCAGGAGACGGAGAAGTATGAGGGCAAAACGCTTCCGTCAATCCGTGCGTGTCTGTCCCTCGTGGAGCTGACGGAGAACATGAACCAGGCTTTAGGCTGGTATCACGATGGAGCGGAGGGGGGCGGATGATTTGAGGATATTAAAACTACTTCACTAGGATTAGAATCTGAACTAATGTCTAAAACAAACAACAACAGGAAGTAATTCCACACAGACCCAGGAGACATCCTCCATCTGATCATCTGCCAAGTTGATATTTACTGGGAACAAATGTCTGGAGTGGTAAAATACAAAGTCATTCCCTTTTAAATACTAAAGTATTTCTGTCACAGAATCACGGGAGGAGTTACCCAGAAGAGCAGGTTGAAGAGGAAGAGCATGTACTTCACACAGCAGATGCAGCCACGAGCCATGGCTCAACAGCAAGGATCTGCAAACCAAACCAAACTATGAGAACTGGCTGGTGGAGTTTCGGCAGTGATGGCACAAAAAAACAAACTGCTACGTTTATCAGTCCTCAGGCATGGAGCCAAATAAAAAAAAAAGCTAGCTTCATCAGAAAAGCTCACATTTAGCTTGGTTTTAAAGGAGCCACACCACGACAGGAAGGAGACAAACTCACCACTTCTAGCAGGAAAACAGCAGCTCTGATGATGAATCTGTAAAACAGCATTTGATTAAGCAGACATCTGCAAACGTACAAATGAGTATTCTATGACATGAAAAAACATTTTAATTAAAACAGAAATAGCAGCTTACTGTTTGGTGTGGAAATTAATTTGAGATGACCTCACTATTATTTAACCCTGTGCTTCTAGGAAGGAGGCAAACCCACACAGGAAGCTACAGTTTATTTTTTATACTTAGATTTTTTCCCTAATTAAAAGTATTTTGCATGTAAGAACTGGTACATTTAGAATAAGTTTTAAGACCACTGGGAAGTTTGTTGAAGAGTCAAAAGATTGAAAACCCTAAATCAAAATTAATCAAGTGTTTGGTAAAACAAACAAACATTTAGCGGATTTAATTTTAACAAAACATGTTTGTCAACAACACCAGATGAGAACTCACTTAAAGAAAAACATTTAAAACGCATTAAAGCTTTATGTTTTAATTGACATATTTAGTATCCATTGAGCTTGCTGCTCCTAGTTTAAAACAGTGAGAAATATTTTTCAAGTTATAATCACGTCCAAGTCAAATCCTGTTGTTTATTATTGCTCATCCAGAGTTTAATGATGTCATTAAATTGAAAACAATTAAAATTCATCATCCGTTTCCATTCACAAACACACACACACACACACACACAACAGTATTGTACACTGGGTAAAACGATTTATCGTAACAAAACTTTTAGTAAACTTTTGAATCTTAAGTCAAATCTCGCGATACTTGCAAACATCGCGAGTTATTCCGAGCTCTCGATGATGCTGGTTAAATTCAGATGACAAACGTAAAGTTACGACTTGTGCTTTAGGCTGTGAGGATAAAAAAAACCCCAACAAAATAAAAGCTATGACTAAATAAAAGTTTTTGTGAATATCCAGTAAATATCTAAATGTAGGCCGTTTTAATAAATCTAATTTAATTAACCCTCTGATGCATGAATTATGAGATCTTCAACCATGATTTTTTAAACAATTTTTTTCATTCATCTTTAGGTGTGAATGAAACAAATTTCAACAAATATTTTTTGTAACATTTTGTTAATTTACAAATACTTTATTACAGGTCCACCTCAGGGGACAGTGTGCATTCTGAACAAGAAATATGTTGGCTTGCCTTAGAGAAGTCCAAATGGAGGGGCTCACATGCAATAAAGTCTTCAACAGCTGTGCTTAATAGCAAAAATAAATAAATAACAATTTTGAGTATCTGTCCACTGTAGTGACCATTATGCATCAAAGGGTTAAGCTGGTGAAGTCATCCAGGTCATGGTAATCCAAACGGATTAATATAATTAACATTGTTAAAAAAAATCACACATTTTAATGAAAATAATGTTCTATTAAATACTGTCACACCATAAGAAGGTATAAAAATGATCAGATTTCATATATAACCGTGACTTCATTCAGGTTGCGTAGTTGCATTTATTTATTTATTTTTACTTTTTCCGACTGTGACGTCGTGACGTCATTAGCTTGAAAAGATTCCTGCGTTAGAAAAGTTTGGGCTAAAAATGGCGATAGCTCCACACCGCCGTCGCTTTAAAACGCGATTTTCATACATATTAAGATGATATTCTCCCTATAAAGACCCGACCCGTTCCTGTGCACCTCCGTTCGTGTTCGCTTCCATGTTCATGATACCGAAACAGTCACAAAGAAAAAAGATAAAAGCTCCATCTCTTACCGTTTGCTACTAGCGGACGTCCATCTTCCCGCATGAATCCGACATTCCGCCTGTACACACCCTCACATGATACGCTCCCCCTCAACTTAAATCGGTTTTAAAATTCAAATAAAGATTTCTAAGCACCAAACTTTCGTCGAAGGCTTAAGAGAGTGAAGAGGAGGAGCACGGGGAGGAGGACACAGCCGGACTGGAGGCGTGAGGGCTGATAACGGGCGGAGTCCAAAAAGTGGGAGCTGGTTCGGTGTTGTGCTCAAAAAAGCACCCATGGATTGAAACGCTCTCCTCGTCACCGGAAGAGCGTTTTGGTTAAAAATCGAAATAGCCAAGTAACTGCTGGCTTTCCACATCTAAAACTAAGCTGTAGAAAATACTTTTAAGAGTAGTAAAATATGCTAGTTTGTCGTGCGCCTATGTTCAGGGCTCCCAACTTGAAAAAAGTCTTAAAGCGAGATTTTCTTTATTTCAGTGTGTTTGGGGGCAATCTTCTCAAATACCCAGTGAGCCAAGACAGATGGCTGCTCATACTGGACCAGGTTCTGCTGCAGGTTTCTTCCAGTTAAAGGGACTTTTCCTCCCCACTGTCGCTACATGCTTGCTCAGTATGGGGATTTCTGCAAAGTCTCTGACACGAGGCTTGATGTGATTACTTTGTGAAGTGCCTTGAGATGACCCCTGTGCTGATTTGATGCCACATAAATAAAATGAGTTGAATAAGATCCACAAAACACACGTGGAACGTGTGGGCAAACATCCGTGACTTCTCCAGCATTTCTAGCTGGCAGCTTCACAATTTTCCTGTATAAATCGTTTGTTGTAACGAAACATTCTTTCTGCTAAACGTAGCATACAGGAGACCCACAGTGGTATTTGAGAAGTGACATAAAGTTCATATGATTTACAGAAAGTGTGTAATAATTGTTTAAACAAAATTAGCCAGGTGCAAAAAAAGAAATGAACTCAACATTAAGAAGATCCTCCTTTTGCAGAAAGAACAGCCTCTAAATGCTTCCTGTAGCTTCCCGTGAGAGTCAGGATGCTGGTTGAAGGTATTTTGGACCATTCTTTACAAAACATCTCTAGTTCTTTTGTGTTGCTTGCATGAAACATGCTATACAAATAAAGTTTGATTTGATTTGATAAAGCATGCTGGAAATGTGCTGGAAGCAGACTGCAGTGCCAGGTATGTCAGTTCTATGTTTCCCAACAGAGCGGCCCGCCAGTCTGAAGTTGCAAGTGGACTATTCTGGCAACAGAGGGCGATAGGGGCTGGGTGGCCTTTTGTTAACCCTGTAAAGGGTCGTTTGAGCACACACTAGCCAGAGACTTATAAATGAAAAAGCTATCTTCTTTTTCCTTATTTAACACAGTGAAGTAATTAGATGTTTTCCACCTCGGGCTGACATGTTTCGGCCAGAACTTCCGCCTTCATCAGAGCCTCCAGGCTGTTGGCGGTGTCACTTCCATTCATGCGCGGGCAGCAAAGGACGATCTCGCCCTCTGCTGCCCGCATCCTTCACGCTGATAACAGTCCCGTGTGTGATCCAAGGACGATGTTTACATGTTGGATGTCGGATGAGTAGCTGGCGTCTCTGATGAAGGTGGAAGTTCTGGTCGAAACACGTTAGCCGAAGGTAAAGAAACATCTAATTACTTCGCTGTGTTAAATAAGGAAAAAATAATGGCACAGAGAACATACAGAAGAGTAATAAACAAAAGCTGTTTAACTCATTCACCGCCAGCCGTTTCCTGATCGCTAACGGCCTTCTCTGCCAGCGTTTCTCACCGTTTTTACTGTTTTTTTAAGAGTCACAGAACGTTGCGTGCTAGCATGATGTTGACGCCAAAACGACCAAAACAAAGAGGAGACTCACCTCTTACATCAGGAAGAAGCTGCGTGTTTCGAGCGTTATCCGTTCTTTCATAATCCGTTGTTGAATTGTGATCGGCAGACGCTTTTCCGGTTCGCGCCTCACTTTTCTTACAGGAACGGCCCAAAATGATCTCTTAATACATGGATGGTCTGTTTCCTGATCATGTGACGTATGCGGATGAAGATCGGCTTCAGGGCTGAGATGTTTGTTCTCTCAGCGCGGGGGCTCTTTCTGATGCTCAAACAGTAAAAAAATGCAAATGACGACTTTAGTCGTCATTGGCAGTGAATGAGTTAACTGTCCGATGGATGCAAACCAACTCCACTTTCACTACAAATGAACTCAAAATATTGTCTCCTACAGAAGTTGTTTATTTCTGTTCCATTGGTTCTGAAGGGTGGAATTGAACTCTCAGACTGTCTCTTCCTCTTCCTCTTCTTCCTCTTCTAAAGACAGAGGTTCTCGAGGGTAAGCGTAAGTCTCCATATTTGTAAGTCCAGATATCACGCAGCAGCTCAAAGCGCTGCGGAACACGTTCATGCTGCAGATCTTAGTCCACCGGTTGGTTGTAGCGCTGTAGAACTCGGCATTGAAAGTGGTGGAGAAGCCATCGAAGCCTCCAACAACGATGAGCTTGTCTTCAATCACCTCCAGGCCAAAATTGCTGCGTGGAGTCAGCATGGGCGGCGCGGCCGCCCAAGTATTGGTTTGCGGATTGTAGGCCTCAGCACTGCGCAGACGTTCAGTACCGTCAAAGCCGCCGACCTGTTGGGAGTAAAAGTCTATTTAGTCTGACCCGATTGGTGGCATTTGATCTTTTAGAAGTTTATTTTAGACGTTTTCATAAAAGAAAACATCTAAAATACTGAACTCCAAACTCAAAATCTGCATTTTCAGGCTGTGTGCTTTGTACGACAGTAATTCCAAATCCGACGACAGCCTGAAAGACTGGGGGTAGCTGTGTGTGTGTGTGTGTGTGTGTGAGTGAAGCGGACGGAGGCGAGCCTGAATGGAGGACGAAAGGAGGAAAAGCACTTACTGCATAAACACGACCCGCAAACGCCATGACTCCGACACCACTGCGCGGGCTGCTCATAGGGCGGATCAACGTCCAGTGGTCGGTCTCTGGTGTGTAAAACTCTGCTGACGGCAGGCAGTCGTGTCCGTTGAATCCACCACAGATGTAGATCTACAAACACACAGAAACAGTTTAAAATCGATCATCGAGTTTCTGTAAAATCTGTTAAATAGCTTGTTAACCCTCTGGAGGCAGACGCTGCAGATGTGCAACGTTAAAACCCACCTGGTTACTCCACGTACGTACTTCATGAGCATTTCTTAACTCAGAAGTATCCCTGAAGGACTTAGTTGTTCGTCCTTTTATCAACACTTATTTTGACACTGAGAGGGTTAAGATCTTCAAAAAAATATCTTTCTTGACATAAAAATCATAATAATATGTTATATTTCTGCTTATGGCCGAGTCTTTGGGTCTTTTTTTTTAAGTCAAGGCTCAAGACCAGTCTTTGTAGGTTAGCTTTTATCTAAATATTTACTACAGTTTTATTTCTCGTTTTACATGATTATATTTTATTACTTGCTTTGCATGTTGTATATGATTATATTTTAGCACAGATTTATTATTTAAATTATTATTTTACTGTCTATATGATTTTATTTATTACTTATTTTCTAATTGTTGTCATTTATATTAGCTCTTTTATTACATTTTTACTCATTTTAATCCAGTGTTTCCTCTGTGGGGGCCCTCTGCCCCGGGAGCGGTGGTCGACTGTAGCTTCCTGGGCGCTCTATAGGTGGGGGTCTATGCCCCCCCTCCACTGAGCGCCCTGACTTAGTGTGGAAGACCTGATGCTGCCGGGGCAGAGGGCTCCTCTGATGGCGTTTCCTTGCCTTACCTTACTTGGCTCATCTGGACTCAGCCTAATATAATTTTTACTCGTGTGTGTGTGTGAGTCTGTGTGTGTGTGTGCGTGTGATTGCATATGTTTGTTAATGTTTTTAACCTGTTATGGGAATCTGGGGTCATTTTGTAAAGCACTTTGAATAACACTTTGTTTGAAAAGCGCTTTAGAAATAAAATTTGATTGATTGATTGAGGAATAGCTTTTAGATTAGTGACTGAATAAACGGTTGTAGTTTTTTTTCTATAGGAGTTATTTCAAAGCAACCTTAAACTCTTTTTCTGGAAACTAACGGCTCCTTTAACATCACACACGCTTCAGTTCCACTAACGCACAGCCACACACCTTTCCCTGAAACGCGGTGCAGCTGGCATCGCTTCTTCGCTCATGCATGGATGCAATGAGGTGCCACTGGTTGGTTTCCGGACAGTAGTACTCAGCTGTATCATGTCTTGTTTGTCCATTAAAGCCTCCCATTGCATAGATGAGCCCGTTCAGAGCGCTGACGCTCACGTAGCACCGGCGGTAGTACATTGGTGAAACCGCCATCCAGGTGTGGGTGATGGGGTTGAACCTGCGGACGCTGTTGAAGTACTCCACTCTGTCAAAGCCACCGACGCAGTAAACAAATCCACCTAAGAAAACGGAGCCGTGGTAGGCACGAGGGCGCTCCATGGTGTTTTCCACGGTGCTCCAGCGTTCAGCCCTGACATCATAGGCTTCTATGGCGTTGGTTGGATCACCACCGCTCCAGCCTCCAGTGGCCAGGAGGATGGCGGGTGGCAGACGAGGACGGCTGAGGGGGTCGTTGATTCCAGTGAGACCACACTCAGTCGTGAGGATACGTAGTTGAAGACTAGTTGCACGTGAAACGATGGACGTGCAGGCTCCGTCTTGACGCACCAGCTCATTTCTCATCACAGCATTCAAGTGCTCTAAATCCATTGTGGCCAGTCTGACCTGTGCACAGATAAGAAGACAGACTCTTAGATGACTTCATGGGCTTCAGCAATCATTGCCAAGCATCCAGACACGTACAACTGGTGTTTTATTCAATTAAATGTTGTTTGGCCCAATTTAATCCTCAGAAAAATGTTTCAAATTCCAGTTGAAATCCTACTAATAACAGTCCATGAACTTGATTGCACGTGTTTGGTTTACCAGCGTCAGGTTAGCACAAGCATCTCTGCACTGTGAAGAATAGTAATCTAACTAGTCGTGGTGGTGAGTGTACCTTAGACAAAAGGACGTGAGTGTCTCTCCGACGTTCCGCCGGCGAGTGGGATACCCATCTGATGACGGACTCAAACACGGCGCTCTCCTGTCTCACCATCAGGTTGTCGCTGCTGATGATGTCTTCGACTTCTGGCATGGACAGCTCCAGGAAACTGCCAGAGAGAGCAACCTCCTCAAAGTGGTCAAGGACGTAGGAACAGGCCGCAGAGCACAGCTTAGGAAGGTAGTACTTGGATGTGAGCTTCCAGGTGTTGATGCAGCTGTGCGGGGACAGTCGCGTGATGAGATAGTCGCTGCAAGCTTCAAGGAGCTCCTCGTAGGTGAGGTAGGCAGCCACTTCCAAAAGGTCCATTACATTGTTGTCTGTGAGGGCAAGGGACCCAGTGTAAACGTGGTCAATGATCATCTTCATTGTTTCAGCCGACGTGAAGGGCAGTTCGTAAACCCTCTCCTCTGGAGGAGACCACTGTGTGAAGAGGGATCTGGAAAAAGGCACATCAGTGAATTACAGTTTTCACAGAGGCAACAAAGGTTCTCATGTTCATCTCTGCTAACAGTCCTCTGGAACCAGACGATGATTTTTATCCAGTTATTTACAACAGTGTAAATAAATGAATCTGAATGGTCCCTTTGGTTAAATCACAAACAAACTGATTACCTGTTTTATTTCTAAAGCTGAGTTTAATTTTAAAGATTACATTTTTATCATCGTCGTCTTCCTCCACTTATCCGGGTCCGGGTCGCGGGGGCAGCATGCCAACTAGGGAGCTCCAGACCGTCCTCTCCCCGGCCACCTCCACCAGCTCCTCCGGCAGGACCCCAAGGCGTTCCCGGACCAGATTGGAGATGTAACCTCTCCAACGTGTCCTGGGTCGACCCGGGGGCCTCCTGCCGGCAGGACATGCCTGAAACACCTCCCCAGGGAGGCGTCCAGGAGGCATCCTGACCAGATGCCCAAACCACCTCAACTGGCTCCTTTCGATCTGGAGGAGCAGCGGTTCTACTCCGAGTCCCTCCCGAATGTCCGAGCTCCTCACCCTATCTCTAAGGCTGAGCCCGGCCACCCTACGGAGGAAACTCATTTCGGCCGCTTGTATCCGCGATCTCGTTCTTTCGGTCATTACCCAAAGATCATGACCATAGGTGAGGATTGGGACGTAGATCGACCGGTAAATCGAGAGCCTGGCTTTCTGGCTCAGCTCCCTCTTCCCCACGACAGATCGGCTCAGCGTCCGCATCACTGCAGACGCCGAACCAATCCGCCTGTCGATCTCCCGATCCCTCCTACCCTCACTCGTGAACAAGACCCCGAGATACTTAAACTCCTCCA